>NW_028296365.1:0-81441 GCF_964197995.2 Scardinius erythrophthalmus
ATTGAGAATTAACAGAGGTTTAACTCTAATGTGTTTCATTTGAAGTCACCATAATGATGATTAGTGTTTCCATTAGTTGGGCTCTTAACTCTTATTCTAACTATTGTCTTTTTTGGTCGCTGTGACAGTGTGTGTTTGTCAAACACATTTTCCGCAGCAAAGAAAGCTAAAGTGAAATGAGATCAGGTGATGATGGTTACCTGTTGATGGTTTATAATTATCATGATATAGACTGGTACACTGATGTCTAAAATCAGGTATTCTTATTTAAAAGGAATTAATTAATTATAAAAAACGATTTGAGTGTATAAAGAAAAAAAGGCTTATTGTATTAGTGAAATAATTTTAACTATTTGCAAATACTATTTTATTTTTAATTATTCTGGTGTGGGGAAGTGGGAGAGCATAAATGCAAGTAATATTTTATTATTTTTATTTTTCATGCTTAAAATCAGTGTGTGTGTGACCACACCATCACTATGCGATGTCCACTAGGTCAAAGTTGTCGCAACACTGTAAAATCTAATTAATTAGACTTACTTTAAAAAGCATGCAAACCGATTGACTTAAAAAAACAAGTAAGGTGAAATAGGAATAGTATGTTGAAATGACACATTCTTAGTTAGAGTACTATAGTTCACTTACACAGTTACTAAAAAAACTGTAGGAACTTGATAATTTACTTTAAATAAAATGTAATTGTTAACATTGTTGTGTTTTGCAGGCTGAATGTTGAAGTCTGTGTGACTCGAGCATGATCAATTATACAAGATATTGTCACAAATATAGAGGGTTTATATCAACACAATGGAAGTGTTGCTAATACAATTTTAAAACATTATTATTTTACATAAAATATAGTTATGTTATCATTCTATCTATCATTCATACACACACACACATACACACACACATATATATATATATATATATATATAAAATGTTTATTACTACTACTCTTCCTTTGAAATCAAATAACAGTGGTTTCTTATTGCATCACTGCAAGGGAGCCGCTAGAAACACTGATCACAATAATAGTGAGTTCAAACAAAAACATTTTTAGGAAAATCAACATTAATTTATGAAGCTCAATACTGACACCTGTCTTTACTTAGTGTCTCATTATATACATGTGCATAATGATGAGCAACGCTGTCAATGCAATTAAACTAATTTATTTAGAATAAACTCTAAAATACACTGCGAGTAAAAATGTCTTTAAATAAGTTAAGAGCAATTAATACATTTTTGAGTGTATTACATCAAGGAGGAAAATTACTTTCTTCATATAAAAAAAAGAAGATAATATCAAAATAAATACTTTTTTTTCTAGCAAAAATACTATTTAAAAATCATATTTAAATATGCTAAAATATTTTTTACTCGATTATAATTATTTTGGAGGATGTGTGCTTTACTCAAGTGAAAATTGCACAATACTTGTAGATACTCTTATATAAAATGAAATTTTTGCGAAGAAAAACGTTTTTACAATTTTATTTAAGTAGGCCTACACGTTACATCGTTGCGCTTTCTTCCGTCTTACTTTCACTCTACAAAGCCAGTCGAATATTGCGCAATTTCAATTAAATAATGTCTATTTTATTCAAGCAAATGACATGATATTTGATATTCATGATATAGCAAATGATATTTGTTTTAAAATTCATACAATAATTGGCCACAACTGCGAGAACTTGAGACATGATTCGATTTCCTGTGATTGATTTGCTCTGAAACGAAAAACTGAGTAACGTGTGTGAACTTTGATCAAAGCAAAACGACCCCCGTGCTCGCGCAGAAACGTACTCGGTTACTAACGTAACCTCTGTTCTCTCTAGAGAGGGAACGAGTATTGCGTAAGCTAGCTTACGCTGCGGGAAAGTCTCCTTTCACGAGATACTGAAGCCAAAAATTATCCTAATTTTTTAAACTTTGTCAACGCAGTGCGGCAGCCTGCAGACCTAGGGCAAGCGAATCGCGTGCCCATTGGCTGCTCTGCGGCAACTGCAGCAGCCTATGGCTGAGCCTTGCGCGTGACGTCACGTCCAATGAGCGCGCTTGGCGCGCTTAGTGCGTCACAGCCCGTCATTAGGGGTGTGGCTTAGAGTATATAAGCAAGGAACAGAGGCTGCTTCGCTGGTTTCTGTCGCATGAAGCGAAAATGAGCTCGTGGCGAGAGCACGGCGGGTTACGCAATACTCGTTCCCTCTCTAGAGAGAACAGAGGTTACGTTAGTAACCGAGTACGTTCTCTTACGAGAGGTTCTCTCGTATTGCGTAAGCTAGCTTACGCTGCGGGAACACCTTTGTCAACGCCGTGCGCGCGCCCAGCATCCTGAATGAATCCCGTGGGAAGCCCAGGGAACGCGAAACGGAGCTGGGCGGCCAGATACCACAGTACACAAGCACATAATATGGGGCAGGGAGCGGCACAGCCGGTCCAACTAACACTTCCATATAGTGTAGCTCAACCAGTAGAGCTAAATCAGCAGCGTAGCCCGCGCACAGACAGTGGGCTGGCTTACGCGAGACTTAGACTGATAGCACTTTGGCCTGCAAAGCGGGAACTTCCAGGTTGTAAAACCTAACAAATGTGGAGGGGGAGGCCCAGCCCGCCGCTGCACAAATGTCATGAATGGGAATCCCACTGGACCACGCCCACGATGAGGCCATGCCTCTGGTGGAGTGTGCCCGAATGCCCAAGGGGCACTGCAGGTTTTTAGATGCGTAAGCAGCTGCGATAGCATCGACTATCCATCTGGACAGAGTGTGTTTCGAGGCGGCGAGACCCTTGGTGCGCCCACCAAACGAAACAAAAAGCTGCTCTGAACGCCTGAAGGCGGCGGAGCGCGAAATATAGCTTCTCAGCGCCCTAACTGGGCAGAGGAGGTGACTATCTGCCTCGCAGCCGGTAATCGGCAGGGCTGAGAGGGAAATGACCTGCGCTCTGAAGGGAGTGCCCAAAATTTTTGGGACGTACCCATGCCTCGGTCTGAGAATAACTTTAGAGTCATTAGGTCCGAACTCGAGGCACGCAGCGTTAGTGGATAACGCGTGAAGGTCTCCCACACGTTTTACTGAAGACAGTGCTATCAGAAAAACGGTTTTGAGCGTGAGGTATTTCATATCCACAGTTTCTAAAGGTTCAAAGGGATGTGCTTTCAGTGCGTCTAAGACCAGTGAAAGATCCCACATAGGAACCGAAGGGGGTCGCGGGGGGTTCATCCTCCTCGCTCCTCTAAGGAAGCGGATGACCAACTCGTTCCTTCCTAATGCGCGGCCCGGCTCTGACACAGAGAGCGCTGAAATGGCCGCGACATAGACTTTGAGCGTGGAGGGGGACCTGCCCGCGTCCAGTAGCTCTTGAAGGAAACACAATACTTGCGAGACCCCACATGTCTGTGGATTGAGCCCTTTGGTAGTGCACCATTTGTTAAACACAGACCATTTAGACGTGTAGAGCCGCCTCGTGGAGGGGGCTCTAGATTGTATGATCGTGTTCATCACCCCTTCTGGTAGATCAGCATGTAGTTGTTGAGGCTCCACGCATGCAGAGACCAGTGCTCTGGGTGGGGATGCCAAATCGAGCCGCGGGCTTGAGAGAGAAGGTCTCTCCGCACCGGAATCGGCCAGGGGGCTGAGTCTGCCAATTGTATGAGTTCCGGGAACCAAGCTTGGTTCTCCCAGAACGGGGCTATGAGGAGCACTGTGTGGCGCGCTTTCCTGACTCTCTCGATGACCTGAGGCAGCAGAGAGACTGGCGGAAACGCATATAGCGGGCCGCTGGGCCAAGACTGGGCCAGCGCGTCCTCGCTCTTTGAAAAGAACGCTGGGCAGTGTGCGTTGTCTATTGACGCAAAGAGGTCGACTTTCGCTCTGCCAAAGCGGCGCCACAGCGACTGGACTGTTTGAGGGTGTAGAGACCACTCCCCAGGGGGAACGTTGTCCCTGGACAGTCTGTCGGGGCCCTCGTTCAGATGGCCAGGCACATGCGATGCTCTCAGAGAGCGCAGAGAGTGCTGAGCCCATACGAGGAGGCGTTCCGTCAGGGCGCAGAGTTGCTTTGATCTGACACCGCCCTGGCGGTTCACATAGGCCACTACTGAAGTGTTGTCCGTGCGGACTAGAACATGGTGACCACGGAGGAAAGGGAGGAAGTGCATGAGCGCTTTCTCGACCGCGAGCATCTCTAGACAGTTTATGTGTAGGAGATTCTCCTGGTCTGACCAGTGGCCAAAGACCGGTCTGCCTTCGAAGAGCGCTCCCCAACCTAGGTTGGACGCGTCTGTAGAGACAACCTTCCGGTGTGAGACCACTCCCATATTCACTCCCGTGTGATACCATTCGGCTGCTAGCCAGGGCTGCAGGGCTGAGACACAGACCTGAGTCACTCTGATTAGCGAGCCGCCGGTCGCCCAGGCTCGATGGGATACGCGCGTTCTCAGCCAGCGTTGAAGCGGGCGCATGCGCAGTAAACCCAACTGAAGCACTGCTGCAGCTGAGGCCATATGCCCCAGAATGCGCTGAAATGCCTTCAGGGGAACCCGGTTGCCTTCTTTGAAGGATGCAGCGAGGCGCTGGATGCGGCGCGCGCGCTGCTCCGTCAATCTGGCCGTCATCGCCACCGAGTCCAGTTCTATTCCGAGAAAGGAAATCGACTGCCGGGGCGAGAGCGAGCTCTTTGTCCAGTTGACCGCTAGACCCAAAACCTCCAGGTGGTCGAGTAGCGCTGTTCTGTGAGACATAAGTTCTGTCTCTGACTGCGCTAGAACGAGCCAATCGTCCAAGTAGTTCAGAATTCGCATTCCCTGACTCCTCAGGGGAGCGAGAGCCGTGTCCATGCATTTCGTAAATGTACGGGGTGCTAAAGACAGGCCGAACGGCAGGACTGTGTATTGATAAGCTCGACCGTCGAAGGCGAATCTCAAAAATGGCCTGTGACGGGGAGTTATCTGGATCTGGAAATAAGCGTCCTTCAGATCGAGAGAGATAAACCATGTCTCCTGGGCGAATTTGCGCGAGGATCTGTCTGGTTGTAATCATCCTGAACGGCCGTCTCATGAGGGCTTTGTTCAGATGTCTCAGATCTAAAATAGGTCTTAATGCTCCGTCCTTCTTGGGAACGAGGAAGTAACGGCTGTAAAAGCCTGACTCGCTCAGAGAAGGATGCACCTGTTCTATGGCCCCTTTTCGCAGCAGCTTTGTTATCTCTGCTTGAAGCAGATGTGCTGTTTCCAAACTCACTTTCGTTTCCGTCTGCGCTAGAAAGCGCGGAGGGCGACGAGCAAATTGGAGCGAATAACCGTGTCTTATGGTGTTGAGCACCCATTCTGACGCGCCCTGAATAGCCTCCCATGCTTTTGCATGCATAGCTAGGGGTCGAATGGTCTCTGGGTTCAGATCGCCGCGTTGCGCGGGATGGGGAACCTGTATCAGAGAAGACGGGGCGGCGCGCGCGCCGCCGATGCTCGGACACGAGGGCAGAAGAACAGGGCTGGCCGACTGTGCAGAATTTAGTAGCTCGATCTCGGACGATGGAGCGTGAACTGCTGTCAAACAACCCAGGCGCGAGGGCGGCGTGGGGATTATGGTGTCTGAAAGTGGGCGCGCGTGCTCGTGAGCTGGCGCGGGATATGCACTTATGACACGGCCAGTGTTTGGGGGCTTTATGAGGTTTGCAACCTGTCTGGCAGAGCGGGCAGTGGGCAGGTGTGAGCACAGGGCTGTGGGCACATTTCCTACACTTGATGCTCGAGCGGAAAGTTTCCGCTTTAAGAGATAGCGCTCTGGACGCGTTGCCATGGGAACCTGGTCTGTGTGAGGCAGTGAGCACACGGGAGTGGGCACTTTTTCTACACTTAAAACCCCTGCGGCTTGAGCCGTAACAATTTGAGGTAACTGAGTGACAGAGCGAGCAGCGAGTAGTTGTGAGCACGGAAGTGTGGGCACTTTTACTACATTTAGTGCTCGAGCGGTGTGAGGCCGCTTTATGAGAGAGCGCTCTGGGCGCGTTACCATGGGGATTGCACTTGTGTGAAGCAGTGAGCACATGGGTGTGGGCACATTTTCTACACTTAAAGCACTTATACTCTTTTTGAGATTCATCTGGGTCGCCGTGAAAACGGCGTTTGTGTGCAGGCGAGCGAGTGTAATTACTGGCTCGTTGGCTGCGGTGTGTGCTGCTGCAGTAGCCTGAACATAGGGGACTGACAGAGCTGTGCGTTTTGATGGCGGTCCGGCCGTAGCGGGACTCAACCATCTTTTCCTCCTTGCGGATGCTAGGAGGACTTCGCGGGCTCGGGCTTCAACGCGATCTTGGACCGCGGGCCCCGTGGGGGCGGCGGTCTGTGACGGCTGGTCGAGCGCGACCTGGGGCGATTGCCCTGGCGCCGCTGCGAAGCGTTGGGGGGCCTGGAAGAGCGCTGGTTAGAGCTGCGCACAGGAGGCTGAGTTTGAGGGCGGCCTGTGGCTGAGCTCGAACGGCGGGGCAGGAAGAGGTCCATCGCCTGCGACGCCTTCTGTACCTCAGAGAACCGATCCACAATTCCGCTGACCGCAGGGCCAAAGAGGCCGGTGGGCGAGAGTGGTGCGTTCAGAAACACAGCGCGCTCTGACTCACTCATGTCCGCGAGCGTCAACCATAGATGTCTGTCGATGACGGTGAGCGCGGCCATGGATCTGCCGATGGCTTGAGCAGCGGTCTTGGTAGCGCGCAGCGCGAGATCCGTAGCGCTGCGGAGATCGGTAAAGGCAGACTGATCCGAGCCCTTCTCGTCCAGTTCACGGAGGAGGTCGGCTTGAAGGATCTGAAGAATAGCCATTGAGTGCAGGGCGGAAGCAGCCTGGCCGGAGGCGGCGAAAGCGCGGCCGGCGAGAGCTGAAGTGGTCCTGCAGGCTTTAGACGGCAGGGCAGACTTTGAGCGCCATCTAGCAGACGGCGGGCAAAGGTGCGTTGCCACAGCATCCTCAACGGCGGGGATGCCGTTATAGCCGTTCTCGGCGGCTCCGTCCACCTGGGAGAGAGCCGAGGAGACTGGCGAGCGGAGTCTGGTGGAGAACGGAGCGTTCCAGGACTTAGAGAGCTCGGCGTGGAGCTCAGGCAGGAAGGGTGCTGACCTAGAGGCAGGCGCAGGGCGGCGGCTAGGCAGAAAAAACCCGTCAAGGCGATTGGGCTCCGGCTCCTTAGGTGGAGACCAATCCAGTCCCATTCTCTCGACCGCTAAAGTGAGGAGGCGGAGAAGCTCTGCGTCAACACTAGCGCGGGTTCGAGAAGACTCCAGAGTAGAGGGGGCGGAGCGGTGAGAGCCCGACCACTCCTCGCTGTCAGACGCGAGCAGAGAGCAGCTGTCAGCGGCATCATCTGCATCATCCCCCAGGGCGACGGCAGTGCGGGCAGTGGCCGGCCGCTGCGCGTCGGAGAAGGGTGGGGGGGAAGGAGAGAGCGAGGCTCGCGGGAGAGGTTCCGGCGAGCGCTCAGCTGTAGCGTCCAGTTCCGGCGGCCTTTGAGAGCGACGCTTTTTCTTTCGTGGCCCGGAAGAAGCGGCCGGGGAAGATGGAGTGTCTTCGAATTTAGCGAGTCGAGCCCGTAGGGTCGACATCGGTAAATCTTCACACTGTTCGCAGCCGCCCTCGGAGAGAGCGCGAACAGCGTGGTCAAAACCCAGGCAGAGAGCGCACAGCACGTGGCGGTCTCCGTCGCTGAGCGAGGCTCTGCACGAGCCACAGGATGTGCGAGGCATTTGAAACAACGCCTCGCGCTCTTTTAGATGCAAGTGTGTCGCGGCGGACACACACACACACACAAAACAGAGCAGAAAAAGGATATAAGTGCCGGATGGCGCAGCAGGCAGGGAAGGCTGAAGGCGGCGAGCGGCCGGCGTCCTCAGGCTGAGATCCTCGGCGTGCTGGTCGCTGGATTCAACGGCGGCTTCCTCGGAGATCAGCGATGCGAAGAGCTTCGCTGAAGAGACAGAAATCAGCGAAGCAGCCTCTGTTCCTTGCTTATATACTCTAAGCCACACCCCTAATGACGGGCTGTGACGCACTAAGCGCGCCAAGCGCGCTCATTGGACGTGACGTCACGCGCAAGGCTCAGCCATAGGCTGCTGCAGTTGCCGCAGAGCAGCCAATGGGCACGCGATTCGCTTGCCCTAGGTCTGCAGGCTGCCGCACTGCGTTGACAAAGTTTAAAAAATTAGGATAATTTTTGGCTTCAGTATCTCGTGAAAGGAGACTTTCCCGCAGCGTAAGCTAGCTTACGCAATACGAGAGAACCTCTCGTAAGAGAACAACGATACGTACGGCACAAAATATAGCAACACCCAGTCTTTTGATTAGCCTATTAATGAGGACGAATGTTTCAAATATTGCGACAGTAGAACGCATTTATAAATAGGATTTACTGACTAACTGTTGCAGACTTGCACTATAAGTTACTTCTAATAAACTAGCCTACAGGATTTTGTTCGTCAGAACATTCTCTCTCAGAAAAAAATGTACAAAAACTGACACTGGGACCGACGGTCTCCTTTAAAAAGGTTCTTCTAAATTAGGTACAAACGTGTACACTGCCAAAATACGGAAGTATGTTACATACGGAAACCCTTAGGCCATTTGGGCATGGTGGTGGAAAATTATTCGGCAATTATTTTGTATTCTTTCCGCAAAAAAACAAAAACAAAAAAACAAACAAAAAAAAAACTGTTGCATTACTCGCAAAACTTTTGTTTTCTTTGCGAGAGAAAGCAAACTTTGTCGGGGGAACGCAAAACATTTGCGAGGAACGCAATTATCCGAATTTCCTCCCACGTTCCAGCTCACATATTTTTTATTCACCGTGTCCTTTTAGTGGTTTCGTGGCAAAAAAAAAAAATCTATAAACTAATAGCAGGTATTTAAATTGGTGAATTATAGGATGCTCTACTCACGTCTCTGGTGATCGGGGTTTCGTCCGTCGTTGTGCTTTAGTTTGAGAGTTTCGTGTCTCTGTCTTTGAGCTTTACAGTTTTGGGGTTTCACTTTCTCTTTGCCCCTGTCCGTCCCTCATCTGAGCGCGCAAACCACCAAGCAATAAAAGCACTCGAGTAGCCTACCAGTGTAAAACGATTTGAGATGATCCTCATCACGTTTGATCGAAGGACAGAAGGAAATGTATAAGAAAAAAATACATAATCTCCTTATTTGTGTTCTGAGGTTATTCATGCACACTGTAAAAATGAATACGCTATATTTACTCAATAAAATTGTGGCAACAGATTACAAGCAATAGTATTAATTAAATTGAACAAATTAGAATTGAGCAATAATTAATCAAATTAATTCCTTAAAAGTTAACCATTTAAAATGAGTAAAATTTACTTTTTTTTTTAAACAAAAATATCGAAATAACAGACAGAGGTCAAAGATGAATTAAGAACTCTTTATATTTTATTGCCAACATTGAAGACACCTGATGTTAACAAGCAGAATCACTGAAGGAGAAAATCACAAATTGTAAGTGACCGTTATGGTGATCAGTGTTTGTTTTAGTTGGGCTCTTGACCTTAAATCATTATCTTTAGATTTTGTTTGGCTGCTGTACCTGAGTTATAACAGCCAAATGAACAACGAGAAAAGGTGATCTGATGGTGTTGGTTATGTTTTAAAATAATCATTATTTCACAATCATTTGACCTGATTCTCTGAACTCATATAGTTAAAAATATTATACTGTACAGGGACAGAGCTGCTATAATTAATTATCTAATATATCTAATATATATTTAAAAAAAAATTGAGTTCGTTTTTTAAATACACAGACATCAAGAATCAGCCTGTGAATCTCAACAATGGTGACATTTATGAAGCATGTTGCAGTGCATTCTGGGTTCCACCAATCAAAACTCATTAATGGCTCCCATCATGCATTGCTGCATGAATATATAATGAGCTTATGATCAGAGGTGATCTGTTTGTCACCATTGCTGAGATTCATACGCTAAATCTTGATGCCTGTGTGTACCTACATAAAAAAAGGGTTTTTTTTATTTTATTTTTTTTATCATTTGGATTTCATTGAAAAGGCTAAACATATTATGCTGTACAAGGACAGTGCTGCTATAATTAATGAAATAAACACAACTCAGACATTGGGCTCTGTATGAGTTCAGCGATTCAGGTGAAATAATGATTGTTAAAACACAATCAACACCATCAGATCACCTTTTCTCGTTGTTCATCTGTCAGTTATAACTCAGGTACAGCAGCCAAACAAAATCTAAAGTTAATGATTTAAGGTCAAGAGCCCAACTAAAACAAACACTGATCACCATAACGGTGACTTACAATTACGGTTTTCTCCTTCAGTGATTCTGCTTGTTAACATCAGGTGTCTTCAATGTTGCCAAAAAAAAATAAAGAGTTCTTAATTCATCTTTGACCTCTGTCTGTTATTTCGATATTTTAATTTTTTTAAATGTAAATTTTACTCATTTTAAATGGTTACCTTTTAAGGAATTAATTTGATTAATTATTACTCAATTCTAATTTGTTCAATTTAATTAATAATATTGCTTGTAATCTGTTGCCACAATTTTATTGAGTAAATATAGTGTATTCCTTTTTACAGTGCAGTTGCTTTCACTCTAACATACCTCGTTTTTAAAATCACAGTGTACACCTGCCAAATCTGGCCGAAAACTATAGATTTTTATATAAATGTCTAAGCTACTTTATCTCTATTTTAAAAATAACTTTTAAAAAAGCATCAATACTTATATTACTGTGACAACTGCAATAATACCATGTTATAAAATGTGAACATGGGTTACAAAGAATGTATAAATATTTTCATATGTGTAAATTATGGACAAGATAAAGATAATATATTTTTACGTAATGTATATGCATATTATAAAATATATATACCCCAGCGGGCATCTTGATGTCAAAATTACGTCAAGAAATAGGTCAAAAATGAAAGTCAAATTGACGTCAAAGTGTTGATGTCAATTTGATGTCAAGATTTGACCTCTGCTGATGTCATTTTGCCAAACAAAAAGGTGAAACGCATGGCCGTACACTTATTACCAGCTTCACTTAAAACTAACCAGATTTACTTTATTTAATTTCCGGTTTAAATAAATATAATATTTAAATAGTTTAAAATATATTAAACATATTTTGATGACACCATGATGGTGGTTAGCGTTTGCTTTAGTTGTGCTCTTGACCCTTGACTCTTTAATATTAAATTTTCTCTGGCTGCTGTAACTGTGTGTTTATAAAGCACAACTGTTGTAGCTAAAAAAGCCATCAGATCAGGAGATGTTGGCGGTTTATTGAAGATGATGACAATGCCATCATGTAATTGCCTGAATCGCTGATCTTATTCATTTTTATGATTTTAATGTTGTATTATAATATAAGCCATTTAATTTTACAGCATGAGAATAACATTTTTTTAAATTAATAAAGGATTTTAAAAACATTTAATGCATTAAACTTAACATTATTACTTAGCTATCAAGAATTAGTGTATGACTCTCAACAATGGTGACAATCAATGAAGTGCTTCATGCTGCAGTGCATGCTGGGAACCACCAATCAAAACTCACCCATATCTCCCAGCATGCATTGCGGCTTTAATAAATTATGCAGCTGGAGTTGATCTGATTATCTGGATATTTTTGTTTGATTGTCACCATTGTTGAGATTCATACGCTGTTTCTTGATGTCTGTGTGTGTTTAATTAATGCCATAGATGACAGGGTTTTGTGCACTAAATAGTTTTTAAAAGCCAAGTACATTATTTGATAAACAAAACTGCTAGATATGCTGTAGAATCAAATGACTTCTATCATGAATAAAACCCCTTTTAAACCACAAGTCCCATATAATCAAAGCATCAGACACTGAACATGATCAGGGATTCAGGGAATTACATGATGATATCATCAATAAACAGCCAACATCTCCTGATCTCAGTTTCTCATGGCTTTTTTAGCTACAACAATTGTGCTTTATAAACACAAAATTAAAGCAGCCAGAGAAATTTTTATATTAAAGAATAAAGGGATCAAGAGCACAACTAAAGCAAACGCTAACCACCATCATGGTGACTTTAAAATACAAAATATGATTTCATTAAACCGGAAATTAAATAAAGTAAATCTGGTTAGTTTTAAGTGAAGCTGGTGATAAGTGTACAGCCATGCGTTTCACCTTTTTGTTTGGCAAAATGACATCAGCAGAGGTCAAATCTTGACATCAAATTGACATCAACACTTTGACGTCAATTTGACTTTGATTTTTGACCTATTTCTTGACGTAATTTTGACATCAATTTGATGTCATATTGATGTTAAATTGACATCAAATGCCCACTGGGACCTATAGACTACTGTATATAAATTATTACACAAAACTATTCACAGTGTGTTCAGCTGTGACCGGGAACCCTGTGCTCAAATATACAGGAAACTAAAGTTTAGATTAAAAATAGATTAAACCGGTTTTGTGAAACCATGAATGACAGAACTGGTCAACTATTCTCGTTTTTAATCTGATAACATCCTCTCATGTGTTTCATCTAATAAGGGGAGGAAGGCTGAGAAAATTAGTAAAGTTGAAGCTGATAAAGTTGGTTGTTTATAATGATTTGCCCACTAATGTTGCTCCTATGCAAACAATATACAAAATTAATATTTTGTTGTTATTTGTGTATTCTTTCACACACTGTTTTCCAGTCTATCTTTAATCCCAGTGTAAAAGGTTGCACTCATGACTGACCAATCCGAATGGATATTCAAATGTAGGCTATGTAAATTCATAATGGTATGTAAATGACGCAATGAAGAAAAAAATGTCTCATCTGTTTTTCTTCATTCAAATGAATATGACTTTTCCTAAAGAAAAATATATATTATTGAAGTTCTTTTTTTTTTATTTTTTTTTTATGTTTGTTGTTTCAATTTATACTTACACAATGTGAAAATGTGTAAAAGAAATGTGTCAAGAAGTTGCTACTGAATTCTCTAATTTGGAAAGTTCAATCAAAAAATAAAACATAAAAAAAAAAAAAAAAAAAAGCTTCCACAGATCGCTATAACATGCCCATAAAGACGTTTTGGAGACAATAAACACGATTATAAAAAAAAAAAAAAAAAAAAAAGACAAAGGAACAAAAGAGGCTAAACTAAATTTCCTTCCTTCTGATATCAAGATCATCTGCATACACAGCAAAATCCCCAGTGTTAAATCAACACTGCTCAGAGCAAATATGGTCCCACTCTACAGAGTGTTAAAGTAACACTAAAGCAGTGTTAAAGTTAATGAGATAATTAAGTGATTAATTGAGTGATGACTGAGCATTAATGATGAACACCTGCAGTTAACAAGCAGAATCACTGAAGGAAAGAGAAACACAAGAACTACAACAGACTTTTAGTCACAGCCTTAGATTAAATCAACTAAAGATAAAAAGAAGAGATTCAATCTGTGAAGATCTCAGCAGAGGATGATTAAACAACTCCACAAACAGCATTACCAGCTTCACTTATTACTAACCAGACTGACTTTATTTCTGTCAGACGTCTAAAGTTCTTATTGAGAATTAACAGAGGTTTAGATGTTGATGTTTTAAAATCACCATTAAAAAATCACCATTATGGTGAACAGTGTTGCCTTTAGTTGTGCAATTTGACTCTTGACTTCTTAGGGGAGTTTATGGTCTTTGTAACAGTGTTTACTTAAACGCATAATTTGTTGCATGGAAAGCCAGAATCAAAGACAGAAAGGTGATAAGCCTATAGTTTTCAACATCATAAAGTTTACAAATTTTATCATTGACTGAAAGTGGATATTTGTTAGTAATATATATTTTTTTAACAACATTGACTTCTTTCTTCAGATCAGACATCAAGCTGATTTTTTTTTTTCAATTATTGGGGAATTAATCTTTGGACAAACACACAGACATCAAGAATCCACATATGAATCTCAACAATGGTGACATGCTTTGTATGCCGCAATGCATTCTGAGAGGCACCATAGTATAAAACGCTTGGCTCCCAGCATGCATTGCAGCATGAAGCATGTCATCATTGTTGAGATTCATATGCTGCTTCTTGATGTCTGTTTGTTCCTAAAAAATAAATAAAAGAAAATAATGATTTTCCAAAAAATTCGGCAATGTATATAAAAATAAAATCATCTGCTCTGTATCAAGAAAGGTGCAAGTTATTTTTTAAAAACAAATGACAACTTATGATCAGGGAAAAGATTAGTGAATCACTCTACTTTATAATAATGAAAACTAAACCACCTGAACACCTTTGTTTTTGGCATTCTTTGTAACAAGTTATGTGCGTTGGTAAATACTGTTACAAAGAACAAAATTGTACTTAAAATACCAAAATTGTACTTAAAATGGCAAGATTCAAACTGCCCAACTAAAGGAAACACTGATCACCATAAAGGTGGCCAAACATTTTAAAACATCAACATCTAAACCTCTGTTCATCTGAGAGAAATAAAGTCAGTCTGGTTAGTAATAAGTGAAGCTGGTAATGCTGTTTGTGGAGTTGTTTAATCATCCTCTGCTGAGATCTTCACAGATTGAATCTCTTCTTTTTATCTTTAGTTGATTTAATCTAAGGCTGTGACTAAAAGTCAGTTGTAGTTCTTGTGTTTCTCTTTCCTTCAGTGATTCTGCTTGTTAACTGCAGGTGTTCATCACTAATGTTCAATCATCACTCAATTAATCACTTAATTATCTCATTAACTTTAACACTGCTTTAGTGTTACTTTAACATTCTGTAGAGTGGGACCATATTTGCTCTGAGCAGTGTTGATTTATCACTGGGGATTTTGCTGTATATACGATCCTTCTGATCATACATGATCAGATCCGCATCATTATGAGAAGAAACCATACAAACCCAAACAACGCTTTATCTGTAGAGTTTTTGACCCCTGAAAACGGCATCTGGGGTCTCAGACGGGATGGAGACTCGTACAGAGAGATGACGGCTGGATCGTGTAGATTGCAGATGATGGAAGATCCACAGGTAGTGAGAGTAAAGCTTGAGTATTGCTATGAGTTGCTTCAGCAGCCGTTGCGTCTGAAACGCTGGAGGAAGTTGAGCTTTTCTAATGTCAGGATTAATCACGTCATTGCAGCATTTGATAGAGTGCCATTGGCCAATAAACTCTTTCCCTTCATGATCCTAGAAGATCAGTCCGTCCCGCTGCGTGTCGTCCCAGCTAAAGTTACTCTGACCGCGGAAAAGGAGCCATCGTTCATGGAGAGACATCGAGACTTGCTCATCATCTGTTTTTGTTTTGTCATGGGTATGTTGGGGATTTTGTTAGGAAAGAGTGATCGACAAGGCAGATGAAAAGGAAATGTCTCTTCATTTACTGTAATGGTCTTTTATAACAGACTTCTGAAAATCACACCAGTAAAACTAAAGGATTCCTGAACTAATTATATGTTAATATAGTGTAATATAGAGCTAGAGCTCCCATTTATTCATGTCTCTGTTTAACAGCTCTGTTGCTGTCTGATAATTTATTAGACAAAACTGTTAAAACAAAGTAAAAGGTATAAGAAAAAGTATTGAACTGTTTTCTTTTCTATTATTAATAATAGAAAGGCAAATAATTTCTCATATACCGATAGCATTCAGCAAATCTATATCAAACCCATTTATATCAGTCTATATTTATCATTATTTCAGTATCTTTCAGTATCTAATTAATATGTAATTCCACAAATTCTTCTGAAGAGTGCAATTGCAGATTTGTAAAAAAAAAAAAAAAAATTGCAAAAGTTACATTGTTTATTTTGTTTTGCTTATACATATTTTCAAATAATTTATTTACTAAATATTATGTCAAATACATATAAATTTCTAATTGTCGACCACTTCTTATTTGAAAGACAGCAGTTCATCACTGATTTCAGAACGATCTTAGAAAATGAATCAATCCTTTCTTTTCCACAATATCCCACAGCTCTTTGTGTTTCTCCACAGTTGTACAGCAGAACAGTCTCTCCCTGCGTCTCCATGTCCACACTATCCATCCTGAACAGTGTGTGGGATTAAAATTAGTATAGTAGGCTACAGTAATGTTGAACAGAGTGTGCCAGAAGTCCCCGGATGGTCGACTATTTATGGTGCATTTTCAAAGTGTGGATCCGTGCTCATTATAACAGCTCATATTACCCACTGTTACAAACCCTTGTTAGTCTAGAGGGAATAAGGCCTGCAACATTAAAACATTGAACGCGTACTGGATAACACCTCACACACAAACAAATCCTAGTGTAAGAAAAGTGATAGTTTATTACAATGAGAATCAATATGACAAGGACACCTCAAAGTAATTAATTATAATTATAACAATGTATGCAAACCAAAGAAAAAGGTTTACAAAAGGAAAAGGGTAAAGAGAAAAGAACTAGACCATGCCAAATCAAAGAAATAAGTAAAACCAAAACTAATCTTACTAGAAAAAGCTAAACAATAAATATACTGACTAAGTTAGCATTCAACAAGGACCAAAACAAAAGATCTTCAGTGTCAAAGACGCCCTAAATAAACTACTCTTACTAACAAAACCAAAAATACAAAGAGTGGCACAGGTCGCTAAACTAGTGTTCTATACACGATTTATAACTCAGTGTAGCACATGTATATCACGTGATATCTCAGCTGTTCTCTTCTCTTCCCACGTTTAATAACAGATCAAATTCAACGGCGAAATACTAGTGATGTTACGTTCGTGAACGAATCGTTCTTTTTGAACGAATCTTTAGGTGAACGAATCGTTCTCGTTCACGTAATCCATTGATTCATATTTCTCGTTCACTGAAATCCCTCCCTCCACAGCAGCGCGGCGCTATTAGCAACGCATGCGCAGCTCAGTGAACCGGTGTTTTCAACCTGTCAAAGAATGAACCTCGAGCCAATAGCCTTCGAGTATGAGATGTGACGGAGCATGATTTGTTGGATGTAGTGAACGAATACGCCCTTCACTGACTGTGACCGAGTTGCTTTTGAGTCTGAACCGGTCTGGGGTGCGTTTCTCGAAAGCATCGTTGGCCAACTATGGTCGCAAGTTCCGTCGTTACCAATAGAGTTCAATGGACATTGCGATGAACTTGCGACCATTGTTGGCTAACGATGCTTTCGGGAAACGCACCCCTGAACGAGAGAGAGATCTTATCGTTTGTGAACGAGTTGAACGAACTGGTACATGTCGTTCATGAACGAAAATAACCAGTTGTTTGAACGATAATGATGGCGAACCGATAGAGCTAGGTTTGTGTAGTTAGCATGTTTGCATCAAAGAAAGAAATTTACACTTTACCATTGTAATGAAAACAGGTTAATAACGCAAGCTAATGGTTAAATATAACAAAGACAAATTAACATTGTCATTTTTTACTTGGTTTGAGCTAAGGGGGGTGCACTTGACTGTTTACTTGATTTAAATTTACACTTCTCGTTACCTGCTTTTCTTAGTCTAGTCTTAGTTTTGTGGTATTTTGCACTTTGAACAATTTACTTGACTACACGTGTGTTTATTTTGTATTATCAAAAATGAATTAATTACGTTTTATTCATGTCATGTCACTTCTCTAAAAACTAAAACAAACCAAAAAAACATGACAGTATTGGTTAGGTCTCATTTGCGTAACGTCAGCAAATAGCATTTCAGTTCGGGCTGTGAAGAAGGGGCATGTATTTGGTTGGATCTACTGAACGAATATGCCTATCACTGACTGAGATCGCTCTGTTTTGAGTCTGAACGAGAGGGAGAGATCTCGTTCGTGAACGAATTGAACTAACTGGTACTTTCGTTCGTGAATGAGAGTACTGGGTAGATCGGTCATTAGCATGTGATTCAATCTCATTCAAAGCGCAGTTATAGGTGTGCACATATAATTGTTTATATTCATATTCAACATACAGAACATCAACGTTTAATATAATCCCAGATTTATGAATGTCTGACTAAACAATTAAAATGTTAATTAAGAAAACCTTGGTTTGGTCATCTGAACCACTTATTTAGACATGTTATTAATTTAGTAAATAAGGCACACATTTTAACAAAGCCAAATCACTTTTTTTTGTAACAAGTAAATACGTTCGTTAAAGGTGCATTAAGCAACTTTTCATGTTAAAAATACCCGTTTTCTAATCCATACATGCTTAAACAATTGCCTGATGGGCTGAATGAGCCCTTCTCTGATCACTGAGATTGTCTCTATAAACCTGTAAAGTAAAATAAATAAGAGGGATTCGGGCCGGAATTTTAGACTGGGCGTGACGTCATGTGCGTTCACGGCACGCTCACATAGCTATGCCTGACAGGTTTGTGTATTCGCCGGCATTCTCCGTAGAAGATGGATTGTAAGAGACCTGCTTGTAGTTCATTTCAAACACCAACGCAAACTCCACGTAAGATAAAAAAAAGAAAACTTTTGTCTAGTGCAACCAAAAGGGCCAAATTGGACTCAGACAGGCGTCGGAATAAGACGAGAGTAAACATAGGGAAGGCTGATATATAAGTTAGATAATTAGACACAAATTTTGAGCAAATTACTGCTTAATTAGGATGTATTGCTATTGGAATATGCTACTTAGCAGATCAATAAAACAGGCTAAACCCCCGCAAATCTTCGGCGGATTAGCCTGTTTGGCTTTTATGGTAACGTCATAGTGCCATTTAATTGTTTATTACCTTGAGACAATTGAGTGTACTTTTTTGACCGACTGTGTAGCTTTGAGCTTTTACAAAGTAACAACTTATATTGTTCATGAACGTGTTTCCATAATAATACAATCATAAGTGGATACAGTAAACACATAACATTGTTCAACATGGAGATAGATGGAAATAAAAAACGAAGTTTTCTACTACCCCCGTTTTTCCCTCACACATAAGTGTGTAATTTACTCAATTGCCTTTCCTTTCACATATTTAAAATGACTTGCAGATTTATAACTTTATTACCTCTGAAGACATTATGATTGTAAACAAAAGATTTGCGGCTGATGCTCCTTTGGTTATGAACAGCTCGTGCTCGTGCAAGCGTGCGTGTGCGTGTGGTCCATGAGCGACGCGTGCACATCTCTGGCTGCAGTTTCGCTTGCTGCCAGAGGTGGCATAGTTCTGCAAAAACTCAGAAAGCTGCTTAATGCACCTTTAAAACATAGCATAAAATACACTCTTTTTCGCCACCTGCTGCAGTATATATGAAATATGAAGAAATTATCACTGAACGAATCAGTGAACGAATCTGAACGAATCATTTTGGTGAACGAACTGAAAATGAACGAGTCTCTGGAAAGAATCAAAATTTCCACCACTACGAAATACTCACAGAGAAAAGATAGCCCAAATGAGCCTCAAGTACCAAGAACACATTTCTCAAAGAACACATTTCTCAAAGAACACATTTCTCAAAACACTATAACAGTACAGGTCAGGCAAACATGTATCACAAAAGGATCAAGTGCTCTAGCATGCAAATCATCTTCCTCTTCCCACACAGGTGCGCTCTTTAAAGGCACATGGCGCGCCCTCATTGGTGGAGCCGCGTTGAATCGTCACCAGGCATTACGATGATGGACAGATGGATAAACCACTCAGGTAGCCGTATCGTCCTGCTAAAAGTGAAAGTACAGAGAGAAAAGAAAGGGGGGGAAAAAACTCCAAACCAATAACAACATAGGATGTAACACTCCTTCCCATAAGAATAAACATATCATGTTTATTTCAATCAGATCGATAATCAGATCGATAGAACTACACTCTAGATAAAGCGTCAGCCAACACATTATTTGACCCTTTCTTATGCTTGATTTCAAGGTTGTATCCCTGAACCACCAACGACCACCGCATAAGGCGTTGATTCTTGTTATACATTCTTGCAAGGAACACCAAAAGGTTGTGGTCTGTATAAACAACTATAGGGACACTCGAAGAACCCAAGTACACTTCAAAGAATTGAAGGGCCAGCAACAAAGCCAAAGTTTCTTTTTCAATGACGGAATAATTGCGCTGATGTTTGTTAAACTTTTTGGAGAAATAACAGACAGGGTGATCTACTCCCACATCATCCTCCTGCAACAGCACTGCTCCAGCTCCCACAGTGCTTGCATCCACTTCCAGTTTAAAAGATCGTTCGAAATCTGGGGCAGCCAAAACAGGAGTATTGTACAACAAAGCTTTCACCGCTTCAAATGCATTTTGACAATCGTCAGACCAGATGAAAGAATTAGCAGGGCTAAGCAGATTTGTTAAGGGATTAACTACCGTCGAAAAGTTCACACAAAAACTACGTTAGTAGTCTGCCATCCCCAGAAAACGTTGCAGTTCTCTCCGTGAGGTAGGCACGGGAAATTCGGTAATGGCAGTAACCTTAGCCTCTACAGGTTTTACCTGTCCTCCTCCCACTTCCTTACCCAGGTAAGTCACACTCGCCTTCCCAAAGACACACTTAGCTAGATTGAGTGTCAGCGTAGCTTTCTCTAAGCGCTCAAACACTGTACGAAGGAGTTTCAGATGTTTCGTCCATTTAGTTGAATAGAGCACAAGATCATCCAAATAAGCATTACAGTGGGGAACCCCTGCCAATACAGTTTGGATTAATCTTTGAAAGGTGGCAGGTGCATTTCGTAACCCGAAAGCCATCACGTGATATTGCATAAAACAATCCGGAGTTACGAAAGCAGAGATAGTAGATGCACGGGAAGTTAACGGAACCTGCCAATACCCCTTTAATAAATCCAACTTGCTGACAAACTTGGCTGACCCCAAATTGCCAATGCAATCTTCCATTCTAGGAAGTGGGTAGCAGTCAGGCACTGTAATTGCATTTACACGGCGATAGTCTGTGCAAAAACGAAACGAACCATCAGACTTATGCACTTACAGGCAAGGAGAACTCCAGGGGCTACTACTATGTTTTGCTAACCCATTCTCCAACAGATAATCAGTCTCTTGTCTCATTATTGTTCTTTTAACAGCGTTCATCCAATATGCATGTTGCTTAATAGGGGATGCACCATCAACATTAATATCGTGCTGCAACACCGTAGTTTGCGACGGCACGTCTCCAAATAAGGATGGGAAATCATTGACAACACTCACAATGTCCTGCACATGAATAAATCAGATAAATGAGTAAGATGCGTCGGCAAATTCTTCAGAATCTCAGAATTTTCCAACTTAGCACACTGCTGAGAAGTATTTTGCAGGATTACGTCATCATCTGCACTATCCTCATCCTCCAGGTTTAATGGTAGTCCACAAATCAGAGCCACAGAAGATTCCATGGGCCCTATGGTCCCCTCAGTAGATCCGCTCCGTCAACCATCTCTGATGTGATAAGACTTAAGCATATTAATATGACAGACGCGCGACTGCCGCTTTCTGTCAGGAGTTCGAAAAACATAATCAGTCTCGCTGATTTTCTTCAACACAACATAAGGTCATGAAAAACGTGCTTATAATGCAGAACCCTGGATAGATAGCAATACTAATACCTCATCACCAGGTTTAAAAAAACGAGAAACAGCTTTCACATCGTACCTTTTCTTCATTCCAGACTGAGCATTCACCAAGGATTTTTGTGCAAAATGGCAAGCATAATGTAGTCATTCCCGAAAACGACTAACATAGTCCAAAACATGAACCTCTGACCCAGAATCAACCTCCAACATTTTCTCTTTGAGAACTTTGAGTGGTCCCCTTACAGTGTGTCTGAACACCATTTCAGCTGGACTAAAACCCAGTGACTCCTGCATGGCTTCTCACACGGCAAATAACACCAGAGGAACACCCTCATCCCAGTCATTTACTGTTTCTAGACAGTATTTCCTGACCATTGATTTTAATGTCTGGTGAAATCGTTCAATAGCTCCTTGGCTCTTGGGGTGATATGGACTTGAGACTCGGTGTTCAATAGATAGAGATTTTAAAACTTGCGCAAAAAGTCTCGATAAAAAATTAGTTCCCTGGTCAGTTTGTACAACTCTAGGAAGACCAAAAGTGGAGAAAAATTTAAGTAACGTTTTTATAATCATATGAGCCGTGATTTTTCTCAACGGGATAGCCTCGGGAAACAAGAGACAAAGGCATGGTAACAAATTAGAAAAGTTTTATTGATTAAAGGGGACATATCATGCTAAATCCACTTTTTTAGCCCTTAAATGCATTTTGTTGTATATTTTTAGTGTTTAGAAGTATAAAAAATTTCAAATTAGTCTCTTCAGGTGTTTCGTTGATATCTTTATATTCTGTTTTGGCCTTGTTTTTCAACCGGTTCCGATTTTTCTATTATCTATGACGTTGAGAAAAATCACGGCTCTATTTGGCAGTTCCGCTGCAAATACTGTGACATCGACTACCGGCTCAACACTTTGAGCAATCCGCCATATTTATTTCTCGCTGTGATTTTGTAGTCTAAGCTCAAGGATGCAGAGGTTGCGAGAGGGTAAGTCAAAATGTTCGGTTGTTGGATGTAGTCACCCACACGCTTCATTACACCGTCTCCCAGCATCAGAACCTCTTCGAAGTGCCTGGTTGAATTTTATTTTTAACGGAAATGTACCCATAGTCATTTCTGTGTGCACGAACGCGAAGCACTTCAAGGATAACTACTTCAGCAACAACAGGGTTTTTCCTGCATTGAACTTGTTTTAGCACCCGCCAAAGTCTTATTTGATTGGTGAGAGTAATGTAGATGAACTGCCGCGCTTGTGACAGGGCAGAGCAGAGAGAGACCTGGTCGTAGCCAGGCGAAAGTGTAAACAAGCCTTCACCATCTCCAAACTAAGCGCTGTCTTGCTCTCTCTCCCTCGCACATATTAATCAAAATAAATCGACACAGTGGTAAAAAGTTGGAAGACCAAAGATTCATGTGGAGCATTCGGAGATATTTTTTCCTGAATTACTGTGTGAATTGTGCTAAATAAGTTGCCTTATCTTTTCTGAAAAGCGTTCCGGGCATTAAGCTGACATAAAACAACACTTTAATAAAACGAAAAAACTATCCAATGATGAAATGTTTTCTGTGTTGACAGAAATCTTGGATGTCCAAAAGTTTCTGTGCTGCTAGATAATCGTATCTCTGCTATCAAACTACAAAAATGGCCGAACGGGGTGGAGTTGAACCGAGTGTCACTTCTGCAGACTGGAGAGGGGGCGGGGTATGACGTGTCTCATTTGCATTTAAAAAGACCGCACCAAAACGAGTTGCTCTCAGACGCACATGATATGTCTCCTTTAATTTGCACTTTTACAAAGTTATATAAAATAAGAAGAAGCTATCTAATGAAAGAAGTAGAGCAATTCTGGATGGAAACTCCTTAGCAGTTAAATGGTAAATATAGTAATATGAAAATAGAAAAGTATATTAAAAAAAATCTTATTAAATGAGAGTAAAATGAATATAAGTGATAACTGCATGCAAAATCTGGAATGCATTTTTGCATATAATACCTCTTTAACTAGATTCAAGGCTAGACACTCGTTCACTGGTCTTGAGATTTTGTTCTATTTAGCTTTTTTATTAAACTTTATACATTTCTTTTGTAGATTTCAGGTGTCTTACCTTAAACTGATGTTACACTGCACATCCTCAGAGTCCAGGGAACAGGTAGAGTTTCTTGGGAAGGGACGTCCTGTCAATACACGGCATTAGTTTTTTCAGACCCGTGAATCGTGGGTCATTCTCCATGCGTAAGGTGACCTATAATAAAAAAAAGATCACATGTGAATGTGACAAGAAGCAAACACCTGTATGTATTTTAGCTGAGCAAAGCACAAGAGATTATTTTACTTTTGGGCTGAAATAAAGCAAACCAATTTAAATGGGATTTTCAACATTTACCTTCCTGAACAACTCCATAATGTCATCAGTATGAGCCTGTTTACAGAACACATCCACGATGTAACAGATAAAAAAACTTCCTTCGACAGGATGCCTGTATGCTGCGATACCTGAGGAGAAAAACCATTGGTAGGTTGAAGAACTTCACAAAGCAACACAAACTTTGCTCATTATTGAGGAAACACTGGCCAACATCAACAGACTGCTTCAAGTGTGAATCATCATTAAAGTAACATTGTTTTTATTTTAAAAAAGACAACAATTGCTTTATTTCTGAATATGAAGAAAATGAACAGTGTGTAGAGTGATCTAAATCAATCTTGCATCAGAAATCAGTGTTTTCTGAGCACTTACCAGGGAGGCAGGACTTAAAACAGACAAAGTCTTTCTCTCTGTGCACAGCGGAGTCTGATTGTATATCCACACCTCCTGTGTGTTCTGGACAGAGAAACGGTTAATGATATGGATGATAATATTACAGTAAATACAGGAAAAATATGAATACAGAGAAAAAAGAGAAACAGAAATATGACAAGAGGAGTTGAGTTTTATCAGTAATGTCGTACCTCCTCTGCAGGCTTGAATCAGAATAACCTTTGGTTTATCAATCAGAGCAGGACATTTCTCTGAGCTCAGACTGGAGAAGATGTCGTCAACAAAGAAGAAATCTTTGGGGTTTTTCTCCTCATCATAGTCGACACCTAAAATGGCATCTTTATTTTGGATTATGTTCCCATGAGACATCAGGACCACAAAGGTGCTGTCCGAGTCTTCATGTTCAGGATGTGCAGCGAAGTCCTCGACTCTAGCAGATATTTGCTGTCAATAAAAACATTTTTTTTTTTTTACAGAAATGCAGAGTATATAATGCATTGTAAAATATTTGTTCACATATCTATATCCACATCAGAAGTCCACTAGCTCTATACGCACTTTCTCAGTTAGATTTCTGTATTTCTCAACTCTGTAACCCAAAGCTGTCAGCAGCCACTCCATGTTCTCCTCGTCTCTCGCTGCTCCAGCCCTGTTGTACTCTGAGTTCTTGAATCGTATGTTGGTGATCAGCAGAGCTAAACGTTTCCTCTGAGTCTTGTCCTTTGGGATATAAACCTGTGAGAAAACATCAGTATTAGCAGAATTATAACATTAATAGAGTCACCTGAACTGAAACTAAATAAGGAGCATTGTGTGCAAAGTAAGAATATGCATTGTGTGAATAGATGAATCAACAATATAAAAATTCATAATTATTAAAATAAATCATAAAAAGTGATTTAGATGAACTCCTGAACTCTTGCTGCTTCAGATGCTGGATGGACTTAAACTCTGCAGGATGGTGGTCCTACAAAAGATGGACTAGCAATCCTTGAATGCATTGTTTTCACAAAAGTACTGAAACAGAGATACTTGCATTATCTGTGTCTTTGACAATATTGTCCTTAAACTCTTGGCTGCTTTGGATAATGCTGTGTGGTCTCCTCCAGTCGGACTGGATGGACTGATCCTCCGGCTCAGACGGCTGAACTGTACTCAGGAAAACACACATCACAATATATCAACAGCCTGAAGAACATCTCTACATCTGTCTGCAGCTACATACGTATACTATCACAGATCTTTCTCATGCTCTCCTGACTGGTTAAACTTTGTGTGATTTCTGAATATTGTTCCTCATGAATTAGTTTCTGCTGACAGAGTTTATCTGCAATGATCCCAACAATTTTAACCCCCTGAATGAGATCTGGCCAATGCTTATCAAACAAACTGTGATTTACCTTCCTCACTATTCAGACACGGCTCGTCTCTGTTAGGACGAATCTGATCAAGTTCATTTTTCTTAATTGTTGTAGTCCAGACCCTCTCCTGATCCTCTTCTCTGGTAAGAGCCATTTGAAGATCATTCTCCAGACTTGTGTTGACCCTGAAGAAGTTTGGGGGAGTTTCTCTTCTGAGTGTGATCCCTTCTTCAGGAGTGATAGTGGAGGCACCAGGAACATCAAGAATGTGTGGCGTTTTCATCCGAAATGGCCTGTCAGGTCTGGGATGCCTGATGATGCATGATGAAAATGATTTTTCAATTTCCTAAATTTTTTTTTTTTCACAGGGATCAACTGGAAACAAGTAGAGATGTAGAATGAGAGGATCTTTAGAACACATGTAGAGAAGAAGATCACAGTGTTCTTCCACTCGCTTTTTCCAACTTAGAATGAATGTTATAATAGAGAAGGATGGTTGGACAATCTTAGCATGGAATCGGGTCAGCTGCACAGGTTCTGTGGTTATTCCCTCTTCTTTTACTTTGAGGACTTTCACAGCATCTTTGAGAGAGGGGTCAGACTCTCCTAAACAGGCGTAATGGGGCAGATGCACTTCCTCCAGTTTCCCTGAGATCACCGTCACGTCAATTGCTGGACCGATCCGGTTGCACTGCAGCATCTCCAGCTCTGCGTTGAGGAAGAGTCCGTCTACGGTACCGTACTGAAGGCTGACGACACAGTCACAGACCCACCGCATTCTGGTCCTGACACACTCGTAACGGCCTGGGTAAGTGCTGACCCTGAACTTTGACCCTCCTTCATCTGTACAGGCCGACGGCTCAATCTGAAGCCACTGATCAGAATCAGCTATATGGACACAAGACTGACAGTTCAGCAGCGGGTGAATATCGAGCCCAGAAGGTTTGGGCAGAGAGAACCTGTGAAGAACCAGAAGAAGGCAGAAGAGTCAGCTGCTTTTATTAATCTCAGTTAATGTTATTTTCAATGTTTATTAATACATTATTCAAATCAAAAGTTGTATCTGTCAATATTATTTAATGGACCTGAACTAACATGAACTAACAATGAACAGTTGACTAACTAACGTTAACAAATACAGTTAATGCATTAACGAATGTTAACTAATGGGACTTTATTGTAAAGTATTACCAACAATTCAAAACCAACAACATACAAACAGTTAATAAAACTATTTTTGACAGGCAGTTTGACAGAGAAAATATAAAGCTAGTATATAATGCTGATGTCACTCACTAATAACAAACAATCTAATATAACAAACACATATATACTATAATGAGAGTTTAATTCGCACATAATTGTCCAGTTATGTTTATGTTTAACTAGCCAACATGAACTCTATATTCTCCATCAATAAGCTCAAGCTGAATAATGTGTCCAGTCTTCTATAAATCAGTGTTTTTAACTGTGGATATTTTCACAGAGGTGGACAGATAAAGAGCATCAGCAGTCTGGGGTGGACAGAAATGTTCATTATCAAACATAATAAATGAGTTTGACTATAAAGAACTGGACTGTTTTACTGCTTACAACACAACTGTCTACAGTTAATTGTGCTCGACTGTAATTGAGGAAGTGCTGGAATAGATCAAGTAATACTGAGTGAATTTGACTATTTCTGTCTTATTCCTCGTCTGCAGGAATATTAATAGAAAAGATGATCACACTACAGCTAGAAAATTACAGAAAATTAATAGCAAATTACAGTTTAGAGATTGTGTGTGATCAGGAGTGTAGTAGAATTAATTAGATAAGATTAATTATGTTACTAACCATGAAAATCTGAGATTTTCATCTTATGATAAGCTTTTTATTACACTTCCCATTTCTATGTCTGATGGTGACTAACTTTCCATTCCAGATCTAACAATAAAACAGGATAACTTTTACTTCCTTTTATTTAGGATGTAACGATTCCAGACGAACTTTCGATATGATCTAACCTTCTAACAAACTTTTGACTCAATGTAACCTGGGTCGAATGGAACTTTTAGAAAGGACTCAATGTTCTGTTTATTTTGACTGTATTGTGAAATGATTGACTGAAATATTAACCCCTTACAATGTTTTTGATATTTTGCTGATGTAGCTAACAAAGGGTAATGACAAGGGGGGGCTTGCTTTAAACAATTCAACCAATCATATTGATATCGCATGACATGTTAGTCATGATGATTCTATTTTGATATGTCTGGCTTTACCCTATAAAGCCTATTGTATTTTTATGTTGGGCCGAGAATCTCTGAGTATTGCTCGAGAACTCCCGGCCGTTTTGAATAAACCATCTGAGGGACATTTACCGAAGTCTGTCTCATTTGTTTTTATGCTGCGCAGCAAAGAAGTTAGGTTAGTAAGTTCAGCCAGTTGTCGATTGAAGACGCAAGAGCTAGAGTATAAAGGGTATTAAGTGTCGATTGTAGACGCTCTGTGTCGATGAGTAGACGCAACAGTTTTATTTATTAAGTGTCGATTAGTAGACGCTCTGTGTCGACAGTAGACGCAACAGTTTTATTTTAGATAGTCAGATTTAAGAATTTTACATCACAGGAGCTTTAGAGAAATACCAGTAAATCAGTCTTAAGCCCTATTCACAGAGACCTCACAAATGTTGGTATGTTTTAGCTTACCTTAAGGGCATCCAAGATGTAGGTGTCTTTGTTTCTGCAGTATTTTTTCAATTTTGATATTTTTAGGTCAAACTGTTCTTGTCTGTCAGTCAGTCATATAATGCAGGTCTATATGGTCACTAGTACTCACTACCTGAAAGAGCACGATTGTTGTCACGATTTGTTATGATTTCTCTTACATTATGAGCGTGCTTTTTGACGTGCCTACATTTGTAATTAAAAAATTTTGGTCAGCAGGAAAAATTGTCTAACGAACAGTTCTGTTTAAAAATCCATACTGAAATCAAACCAAAAGCTTGGTACAGAACGGTTCAATACGTGTATCATTACACCCCTAAAATATATGTATATACATATATACATATATATATATAATTAGTGCATCACCATTATGCAGGCAAAAATTTTTAATTATTGATATTAATTTATTAATAATATTGATAGAAATTATTGTCTATATTGATAGAAATTATATAGTCTCAATCTATATTCCGTTAACTCTATATTGGCCAGCTCTAGTGTGCATCCTAGCAAAAGTGAATGACTGTAATTAGTTAAAAATGATTGTCAACAATGCTTTTCTTGAGCAATCATTTTTTTCTTTTTCTCATTTGGCAGACGCAGTGATGACCAATTTTCCTTCGGCGACTGAATGGGAAATAAAAAATGCAATTTCTGGTCATTTTAAACAAGCACCAGGGAGAGCAGGGGGTGGTGGTTATGGATATAAAGCTAACAATTAATTCTTAAAAAAAATTGTATCTTAAGTTGTTTTACATATTTTCCAATATTTTATTTGTTCATTTTTATGTTTGAATGTTGTCTAAGTTGTTAATATAATTGTTCTAAATAAATCCTTTATATTCAATTAGTTTGGATGGATTTTCATTTATGAGAACCTGTTATATTTGAGTGAAAAGAATCCTTATGCCTCATTTTGTTGTCTATTATTACATGTATATGTAGTGTAATTGATGACTAGTCTATTCTTGGGCTATAGTTAGACGTCTATTAGATTTTCACTGACAGCCCAAAATCAGCCTTGTTTTAGCCTAGACCCATATTACCTGTCTATTAGACGTATATATGTAGTCGTTTAATAGCTGTCTAATTGATGACTGGCCTATTTTTGGGCTATGGTTAGACGTCTATTAGACGTATAAATATACCGTATTTTCCGCACTATAAGGCGCACCGGATTATAAGGCGCACCTTCAATGAATGGCCTATTTTAGAACTGTTTTCATATATAGGGCGCACCGGATTATAAGGCGCATATAGAATAGAAGATACTGCAGTCAAATGTTTGACTGGGTTTGCGTTATGCAGTGGTCACCAACCTTTTCAAGCCTAAGATCACATCCAAAGTCCAAATGTAAACCAAGATACCTTGTTTATACTCGACGCGTCCGCATGAGCGCGAAGTTAATAAAAAAAAAAATATCCGTCTGCTCAGGCAGATTCGGCTTAACAGCGCGCGCGCCTCTGAATCCGAAGATGCATGACTTTGAGCCGAATCTGCCCGAGCAGACGGATATTAGTAGTACATCTCATCACACCGGCACCCAGTTTGCGCGTCTAAATCAGTTGTATGGTCTGGTGTTCAGTCTAAAACAAAACAGTTGCGTCAAGTATAAATGCCTCGTCTGTTTGGGGAGTTGCGCGCGCAGTCAGCGGAGGCTCGCGCTCCGGTGTCAGGCGAAAGAATAAACAAGGTTTAAGTCAGTGGTTGTTTAACAGATGTTAACATAAGGCGCCAGATCCATATATAAGGCGCTCCGGATTATAAGGCGCACTGTCGTTTTTTGAAAAAAATAAAGGCTTTTAAGTGCGCCTTATAGTGCGGAAAATACGGTAGTCATTCAATAGCTGTCTGATTGTCTATTCTTGGGCTATGGTTAGATGTCTATTAGACATATATGTAGTCATTCAATAGCTGTCTAATCTTAGGCTATGGTTAGACATCTATTAGACGTATATCATTCAATAACTGTCTATTCTTGGGCTATGTTTAGACGTCTATTAGATTTTCACTGACAGCCCAAAATTAGCCTTGTTTTAGCCTAGACGTCTGAGCTGTCTTTTGACGGCTATTAGATGTCTATTAGACGCAAAATTGCTTGCTGGGGAAAGTTTGGTGTATATAGGTGCTACTGAAGTGGAGATTTCGGACTTGGAGTATGAGAGAACAGTCATTTTGAGAAAACAGGCTTTAAAGATTTTTCATCAGCCAATGAGATTGCGCATTCAGCCCTTTTACTTTCATGATTGGTTGCTTATAAAAAGGAAATGACCATATTTGGATCCGACAGGATTGTACACAAGAGAGAGAGCTTCCTAACGGTGCTTGTGATGACAGGCTGCCGGCAGAGATCGCGGAGCAGCATGTTGATTTAGAACGCAAACTTTTGTTGAATTTATGAGAAATCTACAGATGCAAACAGACAAAGTGTAATAAAATAAAGACCTAAATGTGAATTTCTGACTTTTTTTCAACACAAGTCTGAAAGAAGACATGTTATTGAAGACAATGAGACAAAATCTCAAAATTGACCAGTAAAAAAAAATGATGTTTTTGCCTGCCATGTCTCGCCTTAAGCAATACTTTTAAGGTAGTCTAATATTTTTCTGACTAACAAATTACTGACACAGTAAAGGGTAGATTTAAATAAAGAAAAACGAAATTTAAATAAAGAAAAACGAAATTTAAATAAAGATAAAAACGAAATTTAAATACAGAAAAAATGAAATTTAAATAAAGAAAAACGAAATTTAAATAAAGAAAAACAAAATTTAAATAAAGAAAAAACGAAATTTAAATAAAGAACAGGCTTGTGCACAATTCAGAATTGAATTGAGAATGACTCCTTAATTCCAATTCAATTCTTGAATTTGAATTGAATTTGAATTGATGTCAAAAACAGGATCTAGAATTACAATTCGAATTTGAATTAAAGGAAGCAGAATTGCAATTCAATAAAAATTCAAAGAAATTCATATACATATTTTAAGTGAAGTGTTTAACAATGAAGCTTTACGTCAGATATGATTGCATTATAAATGATATTAGTTTGAACTACTTGTACAGATTACATTAAAAGGATATGTTTTCCCCCAGCGATGAATGTTAAAAGCAATGTAAAAAAAAAAAAAAAACGAATTAAACAACATTGAGGGGGTAATTTATTTCAAGAATTTGATCAATATCTATTTTAGAACAAAATGTATTTTTGAGGAAATTTTTTTTGAGGAGTAAATAGTTACGTGAAATGAAATTTCTGTTAATAAATTACAAAATTAATGTAATTGTATTTAGTTGTATTACTGAGGTAAAATGTTTAATTCAATTACTAATCAACTTAAAACGAAATTGCTTTGCATTGATAAAGTTATCCAAATAAAGTAATCCAAACCACATTTATAATGGGTAACTAATAACAGTAATAAGCAAAAACATTTCCAAAATAACCTTCCTAACACTGAATGCATGTGAGACTCAACACATTCTTTCTGTTGTGTGACTGAGTGGAATTTCTTTGAATTGCCATGAATTTAATTCCACTTCCTGTCATTCCAATTCAAATTCAATTCAATGTCCTGTGGGGCGGAGTAAATTCAATTCAAATTCAAATTCATGAATTGAATGGAGGCCAATTCTCAAATTCTGAATTTTGCACAAGCCTGATAAAGAAAAACGAAATTAAGTTAGCCTAAATTAAAAACAAGATTAATTTAGATTGATAATAACGGGTAAAAAGTCTAATACATTTTGTTTCTATTATTCTATTTTCCACAATGTCAAAGCAACAGCAGAAATACAAGCTCAGACATGCGCTTCGGTCCCTATACAAACTCCGCTGTTCTGCGCTCTAGCTAGAGAACACTCCCATTGCTGGAACACTCAGGCGTCGGTTCTATTTCTAGCATGCACGCGTTTTCCGCGTGGCTCGAGCCGCACCTGAGACGCGTGTCTCATGCAGGCAGTGTGCAAACTCCAACCTATTAACATGGGAGCCGAAATAAAAACAGACACCCAACGCAGCTGAGACTCTCACGCCAGCAGCCAGTGTGTCGCTGGCCTTATTCAAGAACGAATGAGAACCGTTTCGCGGGGGATCCCAGGTGTCAAAAAAAAAAAAAAAAAAAAAAAAACTTTTTTCGTTGTTGTTTTATAAATGCTCTAGTCTATGACAATTGTTTAATAAATGTTCAATCAAAATGCAAAACATCGCGTCTTTATTTATTTTTATTTTTTTGGTCGACTAATCGTTGTGCAGGACAGGACTTTGGTCGACTAAGCATTTCTTTGGTTGACTACAGCCCTAGTGCTCATTATAACAGCTAATATTACCCACAACCCCCTGCGCTTTGGAGGAGGATCCAGTTCAGAACTACAAACATGAGAAAACTACAAACATGGCGGATATGCGCGACCAACAGTTGAGTAGAGCGGGTTAGATAAAAGAGTTGATAATCAGTGACTAATAATCAATATTTAAGCTGATAAAAAATATTATGTTATCCGACAAAAAGAGTACATACGTTTAGAGCGAAGTAGGCGAATTGTTGTGTAGCGTTTTGATGTATGTCTATCATGTGACTCTCTGACTGGGCCGTAACACTATAGGCTACTGAACTGTTTATGACTCATTATTGCTTTTAGCAGCGCTCGGTTTTCCCATTAGTTGTTTACATTGGTATTTGTTTTTCCCGGATATCATGTAGTATTCAATCAGATGATGACTTCGTTTGTGTGTCATACGCATCAGACGTTCAGTCAATGGTCCGTGGTTGTCTATTCTTCATCCACTTTTCAATTCATTGCTGAGGAATAACTGACATCAGAATATCCCAACTGACCAATCAGAGTCAGGCATTTCATAGCGCCGTGAAATAATATCAATATAGATTATATTCTGCAACTCAACTGGTGTGTTTTGTTGTAAAGTCATTTTTGGCTCACTGTGTTAAACACTATTATCTTATAATTAAATTATTAAAACTATAATTCTTAGTTTGTACTTTGATATTTTACAATACCTTTTTATATTTTTTGTTTATAAAATTTTGTTTTATAAACACATTTGGTCAGCAATGAGAGTTTTGAGAGCGCTACACAAAAGCTTTAGAGCAACAGGAGAGTTTTGTTAGTTTCCCTTTTATTCAGCGATATCAGATTCAGTCTGATATATTTAATATGAGTCACATGCTTATGTATGTATATGTGAAATCTTCTACAAACACAGATGCTGGAGGCAAGAGACAAAGGCATGGTGACAAATTAGAAAAGCTTTATTGATTAATTTGCACTTTTATCAAAGTTATATCAAAAGTAGAAGAAGAAGGAGCTATGAAAGAAGTAGAGCAAGTACTCTTAGCAGTTAATTGGTAGATATTGTAATATGAAAATGGAAAAGTACATTACAAATTTCATTAAAAGACAGTAAATGAATATAAGTGATAATTGCATGCAATATACTGCCTGTATATATCTGGAATGCATTTTTGCATATAATGCCTCTTTAACTCAATTCAAGGCAAGACACTTGTTCCCTGGTCTTGAGATTTTGTTCTATTTTGCTGTTTTATTATATCCAGATTTCAGTTACAATAAAAATCTCAAAATCATTTCTCAAAATAAGTTTCGAACCAGACTTTATCCAATGTTGAGATTTCTGGTCTCAAAATGTGTTCAAATGCGTGCATATTTATTTAGATAATGCCTCTTTGCATTCTATCAGCCTGTGGTGTCTTGCCTTAAACTGATGTTACACTGCACATCCTCAGAGTCCAGGGAACAGGTAGAGTTTCTTGGAATAGGGCGTCCTGTCAAAACACGGCAATAGTTTTGCAAATTCACCCTTTTTATACTCGAAATCCTTGAATTGTGGGTCTTTCTCCATGCGTAAGGTGACCTATAATAAAAAGATCAAATTTATATGTGACAAGAAGCAAACTCCTGTATGTATTTTACCTGAGCAAAGCACTGGAAGAGATTATTTTGCTTTTGAGCTGAAATAAAGCAAACCAATTGAAATGGGATTTTCAACATTTACCTTCCTGAACAACTCCATAATGTGATCAACATGAGCCCATTTACAGAACACATCCACGATATACATGATAAAAAAACTTCCTTCGACAGGATTCCTGTATGAATAGATACCTGTGGAGAAAAACCATTGGTAGGTTGAAGAACTTCACAAAGCAACCCAAACTTTTCTCATTATTGGGGAAACACTGGCCAACATCAACAGACTGTTTCATGTGCTTTCATCAGTTCACCTTCTTTAAAGTGTGTGAATCAACATGAATTATTTCTGAATATGAAGCAAATGAACAGTGTGTTGTGTGATCTAAATCAATCATGCATCAGAAATCAGTGTTTTACTTACCAGGGAGGCAGGACTTAAAACAGATGAAGTCTTTCTCTCTGTGCTCAATGGAGTCTGACTCTATTTCCACACCTCCTGTGTGTTCTGGACAGAGAAACGGTTAATGATATGGATGATAATATTACTGTAAATACAGGAAAAAGATAAATACAGAGTAAAAAGAGTTACAGAAATATGACAAGAGGAGTTGAGTTGTATCAGTAATGTCGTACTTCCTCTGCAGGCTTGAATCAGAATAACCTTTGGTTTATCAATCAGAGCAGGACATTTCTCTGAGTTCAGACTGGAGAAGATGTCGTCAACAAAGAAGAAATCATTGGGGTTTTTCTCCTCATCATAGTTGACACCTAAAATGGCATCTTTATTTTGGATTCTCTTCCCGTGAGACATCAGAACCACAAAGGTGCTGTCCGAGTCTTCATGTTCAGGACGTGCAGCGAAGTCCCTGACTTTATCAGATATTTCCTGTCAATAAAAACTTTTTTTTTTTTTTACAGAAATGCAGAGTATATAATGCATTGTAAAATATTTGTTCACATTTCTATATCCACATCAGAAGTCCACTAGCTCTATACGCACTTGCCCAGTTAGATTTGTGTGTTTCTCAACTCTGTAATCCAGAGCCTCCAGCAGCCACTTCATGTTCTCCTCGTCTCTCGCTGCTCCTCGCCTGTTGTTCTCTGAGTGCTTGAACCGTATGTTGGTGATCAGCAGAGCTAAACGTTTCCTCTGAGACTTGTCCTTTGGGATATAAACCTGTGAGAAAACATCAGTATTAGCAGCTTTATAACACTAATAGAGTCACCTGAACTGAAACTAAATAAGGAGTAATTATAAATGTATTGTGTGAATATGATATATCATTTAATAATAAAAAAATCATAATAATATAAAAGAAATCATAAAAAGTGATTTAGATTTATAGACCATAAATTAATGTTTTCCCGTCTTGTTTGTAGATATCATGAAAGAAAAATAATATTACATAAAGCAATGGCTATAATAAATGAATAGAGTATGTTTAACAATGTAATTTTTCATAATATATCATAAGCTTGAAAACTCAATATTCCGGCAACAAATTAGCGATGGCTATTAACTGATATTCGACATATCTCTGGTATTAAAACAAGATTAATCAGTCCAGCATCTGGAGGGCCACAGTCCATCAGCGTTCAGATCCTCTCAGAGACATTCAGTCTTTGTTAATTTCACTATCATGGACTTATAGTTTGAATTTCATCATTTCCTGTGTTCTTTGTTCATGTTTCTCTCTTTCATTTGTTGCTATGGTAACTCATTTAATCGTCGCACCTGCTAGTCATTTTAGTTCATTATCTATATAAGTTCCTCATTTCTCTAGTTGTTGGTTATAATTTGTGTTTGGAGTTTGTACTAGAACACACTGTTACGTTACCTGTGGATGATGAGTTTGTTTGATTCAATACTTTTATTTTGAATTAATCTTCATCTGACCTTCTTCTGTGGACTTTATTCACTGCTATTGTGACAGTTCCTGCCTGAGATCCTCATTAATCCTGAACTCTTTCTGCTTCAGCTGCTGGATGGACTTAAAGGTCCCGTTCTACGTGATCCCATGTTTCAAACTTTAGTTAGTGTGTAATGTTGTTGTTAGAGTATAAATAATATCTGTAAAATTATAAAGCTCAAAGTTCAATGCCAAGCGAGATATTTTATTTAACAGAAGTTGACTACAAAAAACGGCTGGATTGGACTACACCCCTCTACATCCTGCTTTAATGATGTCACTAGTACCGTAACCTCCGCCCACAGGAACACAGGCGTATTGATGGCGAAATGTCAACAGACGTGGTTGATGTTTATCTATAATCGGATACCGCAAAAGTTTAATTCGAAGTTGTTAGTTTGCTCTGTCCATTTCACCACGGACTGTTTTTCTAACCTGGAATAATATCAAGCAGACTTCTCTCAGCGTTTCATACTGACGAAGGGGACTATTTCAACTATATTCCAGCAAGCGGTAAGTAGTGATTTAATATGGAAGTAGCGATCACTCTTCACATCGTTCGTTTCTCTTAGTAGGATGAAAATAATCTTACTTAAACTGTGATTAATATACAGAAAGCGATCAAAGAACAATCCCTTTCCAATCGCCCAAGCTATCAATCACACAGCGCGAGTTTATCTGGACACTTGCCAAAACTCGTTATGAAATCAATGACGCTGTTACACTGCACAACGAAGCTCTTACTGTATTTATATGCCTCATGTTTGCATTGGTGAAATCATTAGTGATAGTGCAGAAACTGCGTTGCAATGATAAGATCTTTCACGCGATCAACAGACTGTCATCTGCTCAGTGCTCATCACTGCAAACTTTTATGTGATGGGAATAGATCTAAATACTTAAAAAACTTCTCACGATTCGTTAATCCCGATAGCTGTAATAGTAAAAACGTATAATAGCTGTAATAGTAAAAGTTTTCCAGATAGTTCCACATGTAATGCCAGATATTTCATATGCAAGCATGTCAGCCAATCACAGCAGAGGGCGTTTACACTGAAGTCTCACAGCAGACACGCCCCTTCAAACAGAGTGTTCAAACCAGGGAATGAAATCAGGCTAGGAAATATGCCTTTTATTTCTAAATTATAACAATTTTTGATCTAAAAAACATACTAACATTATAAGGGCACCCCTGGAAACATTATAAAATAATAAAAATAATCCATGGAATGGGACCTTTAAACTCTGCAGGACAGCGGCCCTACAAAAGCTGGACTAGCAATCTCTGAATGCACTGTTTTCACAAAAGTACTGAAACAGAAATACTTGCATCATCTTTTTTGTCTCTGAGAGTGGTTCTCTTAAACTCTTGGCTGCTTTGAGTAATGTCTGGTCTACTCCAGTCGGACTGGATGGGCTGATCCTCCACAGACACTGAAGCATTTCTTCCATCCACTTGCTCAGGCTGCTGAACTGAAGTCAGGAAAACACACATCACATCAACAGCCTGAAGAACATTCTCTACATCTGTCTGCAGCTACAGCTGTTTATGAATGAAAGTCTACAGCATTATTTCAAGGTCCTTGTTTTCAGGTCATAAACTTTTTTTTTTTTTTTTTGTTACTTTACGTAAATATCAACCCATCTTGAATACATATTTAATACTGCATTGGTAACACTTTACAATCTTGTTCATTAGTTCACATTAGTTAATGTATTAAATAACATGAACTAACCATGATATGAGTAATACATTTGTTACAGAATTTATTATTCTTTGTTAATGTTACTTCATAAAAATACAGCTGTTAATTGTTTGTTCACAGAGCATTAACTAATGTTAACAAATACGACCTTTGATTTTAATAACATATTAGTAAATGTTTAAATTAATATTAACGATTAATAAATGTTCAAGGAAGTATTGTTCATTCTTAATTTATGATAAGATAGTTAGTGTTAACTAATGAACCTTATTGTAAAGTGTTACTTTTCACTATATTACTGACAATATTATGACATAGACGGGTTTCTGTGCATCACAGAGATGCGCGCGCAACTATGAGGCAGAAAGCAGCTCTCTTTACAGCATTTAGCAGAAACAAGAGATGACACTTGTGAACTGCACTAACTGCCAAAAAGATGGATTTAAAATGTAAGAAATCAATACTTTTATTCATCAAGGATGAATTAAATTGATCAAAAGTAACAGTAAAGACATTTATAATGTTACAAAAGATTTCAAATAAATTTCTAATCATCAAAGAATCTGAAAACGTGATGAATGGATGGTCAATGAATGTTTTATCAAATGACCATATTAGAGTGATTTCTGAAGGATCATGTGACACTGAAGACTGGAGTAATCATGCTCAAAATCCAGCTTTGATCACAGGAATAACTTACATTTTTAAATATATTTATACAATAGAAAACAGTCAATTTAAATAAGTGTATATATCGGGCCATATGATTGCGAAATCTGCGTTAATTGCTGAGTTCTGCATAACAGTACATGCCAAGACTTGCATGCACCTCCAAGTACTGTTTAAAAACGATATAATATTTTTTTGTGGGGTTCATTAATGGTGATGCATAATTCGGCAGAACAGATGCTGTAGGCAATGCAGAGATTTGCATCCACTTCTTTTCTCCACATAAATGACAGTTACCTCATGTGAGGTACATGCAAAACGGTTAGCGGTTTTGCCCCCTGAATGCGCGCGCATTGAGTATTGTTTGTATACACGAAACCCGTCTATAGAATCACACCCTTATTTTCAACCTAATTTTCTGTTTGATCTATTGCAATGATCTATAACATTTGAACATTTACACAATATTCACATGATTATCTATTTTATTGTATTATTTATAATAAACACACATTTGTATATGCAAAAATGTAACATAACTGTACCATTTAATGTATATCTCTTTATTTTTTCATAATGATTACTTCTATTCAATCTTAAACTAGTATAAATTGTTTTTCTTTACCTTTCTGAAGTTCTCCCTCAAGTTCTCTTGCGAGATCATTTTTGTCCATGTGTCGCAGCACTTGTACTGCAATATTGCCAGCATTAGCACAATACTGCGATACCATGCAATCCACGACATCCTGAGGATCAGCATTCTGAAGCCTTGATTTAGGAATAGGCTTTATGTCTTTTGTAGGAGGAGTCGAAAGGCACCAGATGAATTTATTTAGCTCTTTTACCACAAGCTCCTCAAGTTGCTTAACCAAGAGTAATTTTATTTCAGTAGTGGACATTTTGTGTCACTGGGAGAAAAAGGAAAAGTTAAAAGTACAGATCTGAGATCATTGTACACTCATTTTGCTCTTAAAGAAGTTTATACGATTGCTTTCAAAATGTATAGCATTCAATATAAAGATAATATTGCTCAGCTAAAACCCCCGAAAAACCTGATTGGAGGATAATTGTTTGACTGTCAAACCTCATAAGTGCATTGATAAATGATTTGACGAAGTGAACGCCCTTTAGTGTTCAGTAACTGCAATAGGCCTAAATGTGTTTCTCTCTCTCTCATGCATGTCACAAGAATCATAAATACAGTTTTTATCAGATTATTGGTTTTAATAGAGACTTTTTTTTTACCTAATGTGCACAACATTTTAAGTGAATCAAAACCTTTTAATCAAAGTTATACATGAATTTTGAACAGTACCCGTTCTTGTCTTAGGACAACTTTGACTAACTTTTTTGATCCACTTCAAATGTTAGGAGCAAAACCTGTGCCAATACTGCACACACGAACAGCTCCCACATAGCAACATTGTGACGTGGCGTCCCACATCTGGCTGACTGACTTTGTTTCCGTCAGACGTCTACCGAAGTTTTTATTGAGAATTAACAGAGGTTTAACTCTAATGTGTTTCGTTTGAAGTCACCATAATGATGATTAGTGTTTCCATTAGTTGGGCTCTTAACTCTTATTATATCTTTTGTCTTTATTGGCTGTTGTGACAGTGTGTTTGTTAAACACATTTTCAGCAGCAAAGAAAGCTAAAGTGAAATGAGATCAGGTGATGATGGTTACCTGTTGATGGATTTATAATAATCATGATATAGACTGATTCACTGATGTCTAAAATCGGGTATTTTTATTTAAAAGGAATTCATTAATTATAAAAAAACGATCTGAGTGTATAAAGAAAAAAGTGGGAGAGCATAAATGCAAGTATTTTATTGTTTTTATTTTTCATGCTTAAAATCAGTGTGTGTGACCACACCATCACTATGTCGTGATTTCTTATTGCATCACTGCAAGGGAGCCGCTAGAAACACTGATCACAATAATAGTGAGTTCAAACAAAAACATTTTTAGGAAAATCAACATTAATTTATGAAGCTCAATACTGACACCTGTCTTTACTTAGTGTCTCATTATATACATGTGCATAATGATGAGCAACGCTGTCAATGCAATTAAATTAATTTATTTAGAATAAACTCTAAAATACACTGCGAGTAAAAATGTCTTTAAATAAGTTAAGAGCAATTAATTCATTTTTGAGTGTATTACATCAAGGAGGAAAATTTCTTTCTTCATATAAAAAAAGAAGATAATATCAAAATAAATACTTTTTTTCTAGCAAAAATACTATTTAAAAATCATATTTAAATATGCTAAAATATTTTTTACTCGATTATAATTATTTTGGAGGATGTGTGCTTTACTCAAGTGAAAATTGCACAATACTTGTAGATACTCTTATATAAAATGAAATTTTTGCGAAGAAAAACGTTTTTACAATTTTATTTAAGAAAAGTAGGCCTACACGTTACATCGTTGCGTTTTCTTCCGTCTTACTTTCACTCTACAAAGCCAGTCGAATATTGCGCAATTTCATTTAAATAATGTCTATTTTATTCAAGCAAATGACATGATATTTGATATGATATAGCAAATTATATTTGTTTTAAAATTCATACAATAATTGGCCACAACTGCGAGAACTTGAGACATGATTCGATTTACTGTGATTGATTTGCTCTGAAACAAAAAACTGAGTAATAACATGTGTGAACTTTGATCAAAGCAAAACGACCCCCGTGCTCGCGCAGAAACAATGATACGTACGGCACAAAATATAGCAACACCCAGTCTTTTGATTAGCCTATTAATGAGGACGAATGTTTCAAATATTGCGACAGTAGAACGCATTTATAAATAGGATTTACTGACTAACTGTTGCAGACTTGCACTATAAGTTACTTCTAATAAACTAGCCTACAGGATTTTGTTCGTCAGAACATTCTCTCTCAGAAAAAAAATGTACAAAAACTGACACTGGGAGTCTGGGACCGACGGTCTCCTTTAAAAAGGTTCTTCTAAATTAGGTACAAACGTGTACACTGCCACAATACGGAAGTATGTTACATACGGAAACCCTAAGGCCATTTGGGCATGGTGGTGGAAAATTATTCGGCAATTATTTTGTATTCTTTCCGCAAAAAAACAAAAAAACAAAAAACAAAAAACAAAAAAACTGTTGCATTACTTTACTCGCAAAACTTTTGTTTTCTTTGCGAGAGAAAGCAATTTGTCGGGGGAACGCAAAACATTTGCGAGGAACGCAATTATCCGAATTTCCTCCCACGTTCCAGCTCACATATTTTTTATTCACCGTGTCCTTTTAGTGGCTTCGTGGCAAAAAAAAAAAAAATCTATAAACTAATAGCAGGTATTTAAATTGGTGAATTATAGGATGCTCTACTCACGTCTCTGGTGATTGGGGTTTCGTCCGTCGTTGTGCTTTAGTTTGAGAGTTTCGTGTCTCTGTCTTTGAGCTTTACAGTTTTGGGGTTTCACTTTCTCTTTGCCCCTGTCCGTCCCTCATCTGAGCGCGCAAACCACCAAGCAATAAAAGCACTCGAGTAGCCTACCAGTGTAAAACGATTTGAGATGATCCTCATCACGTTTGATCGAAGGACAGAAGGAAATGTATAAGAAAAAAATACATAATCTCCTTATTTGTGTTCTGAGCTTATTCATGCAGTTGCTTTCACTCTAACATACCTCGTTTTTAAAATCACACTAGTGTACACCTGCCAAATCTGGCCGAAAACTATAGATTTTTATATAAATGTCTAAGCTACTTTATCTCTATTTTAAAAATAATTAAAAACAATACTTAGCCTATATTACTGTGACAACTGCAATAATACCATGTTATAAAATGTGAACATGTAAATTATGGACAAGATAAAGATAATATATTTTTACGTAATGTATATGCATATTATAAAATATATATATACCTATAGACTATATAAATTATTACACAAAACTATTCACAGTGTGTTCAGCTGTGACCGGGAACCCTGTGCTCAAATATACAGGAAACTAAAGTTTAGATTAAAAATAGATTAAACCGGTTTTGTGAAACCATGAATGACAGAACTGGTCAACTATTCTCGTTTACATTTACATTTACATTTATTCATTTAGCTGACGCTTTTATCCAAAGCGACTTACAATTGCTATATATGTCAGAGGTCGCACGCCTCTGGAGCAACTAGGGGTTAAGTGTCTTGCTCAGGGACACATTGGTGTCTCACAGTGGATTCGAACCCGGGTCTCTCACACCAAAGGCATGTGTCTTATCCATTGCGATCTTATCCTCTCACGTGTTTCATCTAATAAGGCGAGGAAGGCTGAGAAAATTAGTAAAGTTGAAGCTGATAAAGTTGGTTGTTTATAATGATTTGCCCACTAATGTTGCTCCTATGCAAACAATATACAAAATTAATATTTTGTTGTTATTTGTGTATTCTTTCACACACTGTTTTCCAGTCTATCTTTAATCCCAGTGTAAAGGTTGCACTCATGACTGACCAATCCGAATGGATATTCAAATGTATGTAAATTCATAATGGTATGTAAATGACGCAATGAAGAAAAAAATGTCTCATCTGTTTTTCTTCATTCAAATGAATATGACTTTTCCTAAAGAAAATTTATTTTTATTTGTTTTAATGTTTGTTGTTTCAATTTATACTTACACAATGTGAAAATGTGTAAAAGAAATGTGTCAAGAAGTTGCTATTGAATTCTCTAATTTGGAAAGTTCAATCAAAAAATAAAACATTTAAATAAAAAAAAAAAAAAAAAGCTTCCACAGATCGCTATAACATGCCCATAAAGACGTTTTGGAGACAATAAACACAATTATTAAAAAAAAAAAAAAAAAAAAAAAAAAAAAAGAGAAAGGAACAAAAGAGGCTAAACTAAATTTCCTTCCTTCTGATATCAAGATCATCTGCATACACAGCAAAATCCCCAGTGTTAAATCAACACTGCTCAGAGCAAATATGGTCCCACTCTACAGAGTGTTAAAGTAACACTAAAGCGGTGTTAAAGTTAATGAGATAATTAAGTGATTAATTGAGTGATGATTGAGCATTAATGATGAACTGCAGTTAACAAGCAGAATCACTGAAGGAAAGAGAAACACAAGAACTACAACAGACTTTTAGTCACAGCCTTAGATTAAATCAACTAAAGATAAAAAGAAGAGATTCAATATCTCAAGATCTCAGCAGAGGAGGATTAAACAACTCCACAAACAGCATTACCAGCTTCACTTATTACTAACCAGACTGACTTTATTTCTGTCAGACGTCTACAGTTCTTATCAGAGGTGGAGATTCCAGGGGTCAGAAATTTAAAGTCCTGCCATATGTTTATTCCACCCATGAACTCACACAGCAAAAACTCCAGTGTTAAATGAACTCTCCTGGGAGTTTATTTGGCTCCAGACTCAAGAGTGTTAAAGTTAATGAGATAATTAAGTGATTGATTGAGTGATGATTGACCATTATTGAAGACACCTGATGTTAACAAGCAGAATCACTGAAGGAGAAAAAATCACAATTTTAGACACCGTTATGGAGATTAGTGTTCGATTTAGTTGGGCAGTTGACCTTCAAATGATTATCTTTAGACTTTGTTTGGCTGTTGATCTGAGTTATTACAGCCAGATGAACAAAAAGAAAAGTTGATCAGGTGGTGTTGGTTATATTTGAACGTAATCATAATTTGAACTGAATCACTAAACTCAATTAGAGCCTAATCTCTGACTTAAATGTATATTGGTCATTACAACATCACAGTAATTCTACAAATTAAAATCCAGATTTTTCAATATAATTCAAATTATTTCTTAAAAGTTGTTCTGATAAAGAAAAAGAAAATCTTTCTTTAAGGCACACACAGACATCAAGATTCAGTGTATGAATCTCAACAATGGTGACAAAAAGAATATTCAATTAGGAAAACAAGACAATTCAGATCATAATTTATTCATACCGCAATGCATGATGGGAGCCATGGATGAGTTTTGATTGGTGGCACCCAGAATGCACTGCAACATGCTTTATTATTGTCACCATTGTTGAGAATCACAGGCTGATTCTTGGTGTCAGTGTGTCCAAGTAATATAATTTTTCATAGTCTTTTGATCAGAACAACTTTCAAGAAATCTTTCTGATTACATTGAAAATGATTAACATGGCATAATATTAGAATCACAGGCACCTATAATCAACAAGGTAAACTTAACTCTCTAAATGAGTTTTGTGATTCAGGTCAAATTATGATTATTTCAAAACATAACCAACACCACCTGATCAATGTTTCTCTTTGTTCATCTGAGAGTTATAACCCAGATACAACAGCCAAACAAAATCTAAAGTTATTAGTTTAAGGGTCAAGAGCCCAACTAAAGCAAACACTGATCACCATAATGGCAACTTAAAAAAGAGATTTTCTCCTTCAGTAATTCTGCTTGTTAACATCAGGTGTTTTCAATAATGCTCAATCATCACTCAAACAATTACTTAATTAGCTCATTAACTTTAACACTCTTGAGTCTGGAGCCAGAAAAAAAAACAGGAGAGTTCATTTAACACTGGAGTGTTTGCTGTGTGAGTTCATGGGTGGAATAAAAATATGGCAGGACTTTTACTTTCTGACCCCTGGACTCTCCACCTCCGATTGCTTTGTGTATAACCACACAAATACCATAGTTAAACGATGGTTTTGTAGCAAATTGTGTAATTTTTGGTTACCATTTTTTTTTTTATTTTTTTATTCGTAGTAAAACCATGGTTGATTTTCACAAGGGTACAAATATAAAATTGATCTGAGATCAGGTAACAATCAGACACTGTTATGTAGTGACGCAGGCTCAATTACTTAAATCACATCACTTTGGCAGTCTTAAACTCTCTCTGAATTACTCGATCAAAACAACTGATTCGCAAAGGTTTCGAATATTAGAAGCAGTGTTTCGAAGTGCTCATACCTTTCTGACCCCAGGTGGCTGGATCAGCACATGTGATCCTCAGACACAGACAGACACAACACAACAAACTCTGAGAAATCTTTAAAACTGCTCATTACACCGAGGGCTGTGAGCAACTTGAAAAGTTTGGTCTCGTATACCCTCGTCCTCACATATCTGCTTCTTGTAGGCCTCCATCAGTTCAGTCAGAGGAAACGTGAAGCTGAAATTGCCGTATGAGGTTTCATTTATGAATGGTGGTGAATTCACTCAGGAACGGCTGCTGAGCTGCTATTTCTTCTTTGCTTCTGTCTGGGAATGAACTCTCGAGGAAACGCTCCTCAGCGGCTCTTATATCCACTTCACTGATCTTCAGGCTCCACCATTAAAATTAATATTTACCAAATCCCCTGAATCCCCCTGACTTCCAGATCTCTGGAAGACTTGTCTTGTCAGTGACATGAGCCACTTCTGTTAATCACTATAGTGATCAGGTTTAGCTGTCGAATCACAATTCTGTATGGGACTGCAGATGAGAAATATTTGAGCAAATGCTCAATGATAAATACCATTACATGCAAAAGTATAATTTCTCAGTCTTTCAATCGCTCTCTCTACACTGGGAATGAAACATGACAAAACATCATTGACACTTTTCTCTCTCTAAACCACTAAAAGCTGTAATATTGAACCGAGTGATGCATATGCTTTTAACACTTGTCATTTAAAGCTCATTAGTCTTCTGTTGTTAATGAAAAAGGGACTACTGTTCCAATCATTGGGATTTCAACTACACTATAAATGTGTCTAAATATAATTTATTATGTAATTATAAATTAAAAATGTACTCAAGGTGCAAGACACTTAAAGGGTTAGTTCACCTAAAAATGAAAATTCTGTCAGTAATTACTCACCCTCATGTTGTTCCAACCCCGTAAGACTTTCGGTCATCTTCGGAACACAAATTAAGATATTTTTGATTAAATCTGAGAGCTGGATCACTCCTCCACAGGCTTATGGACACTATAACTTGCTGGCCCAGAAAATGCATTATAAAGACATCGTTAATATAGTCCAAGTGACTCCAGTGGCTCAATCTTAAGTTTATAAAGCGAAGAGAATACTTTTTGTGCGCAAAAACAAACAAAAATAACAACTTTATTCCACTTTTCATTTCCTTCTCTCTGGACCTCTAGTTTTTTTTACGTAGTGTAATAGCGTAGCGTGTCTGTGTTTCACGTCACCACGTATCACACATGACCAGCGTCGCCCAATAGTGAGCCTACGTGGTTCACATTTGTTTTGCCAAACAAAAAGGTGAAACGCATGGCCGTACACTTATTACCAGATTTACTTTATTTAATTTGCGGTTTAATGAAATCATATTTTGCATTTTAAAGTCACCATGATGGTGGTTAGCGTTTGCTTTAGTTGTGCTCTTGACCCTTGACTCTTTAAAATAAACTTTTCTCTAGCTGCTAAAGATTTGTGTTTATAAAGCATAATAGTTGTAGCTAAACAAGCCGTGAGATCAGGTGATGTTGGCTGTTTATTGATGATGTCATGTAGCAACCGCTAACCACCATCATGGTGACTTTAAAATGCAAAATATGATTTCATTAAACCGGAAATGATATAAAGTAAATCTGGTTAGTTTTAAGTGAAGTTGGTAATAAGTGTACGGCCATGCGTTTCACCTTTTTGTTTGGCAAAATGACATCAGCAGCTCTAGGTCAAATCTTGACATCAAATTGACATAGAAACTTTGACGTCAATATGACTTTCATTTTTGACCTATTTCGTGACGTCATTTTGACATCAAGGTGCCCGCTGGGCTGTGACAGAATCAGAGAACTGAAAGAAGAAATTGAGGACGAGGACATCACCTTCCTGCAGGTCTACACACACACATGTGAATCACGTATGGTCCCAAACAGTGTTTTTTTACTAACCGGAAATTTTAACCGTTTACGTAGAGGGCAAATGATGTTTAACCAGAGGTGGAGATTCCAGGGGTCAGAAAGTAAAAGTCCTGCCATATGTTTATTCCACCCATGAACTCCACAGCAAAAACTCCAGTGTTAAATGAACTCTCATGTGAGTTTATTTGGCTCCAGACTCAAGAGTGTTAAAGTTAATGAGATAATTAAGTGATTGTTTGAGTGATGATTGAGCATTATTGAAGACACCTGATGTTAACAAGCAGAATCACTGAAGGAGAAAAATCACAATTTTAGACACCGTTATGGAGATTAGTGTTCGATTTAGTTGGGCAGTTGACCTTCAGATGATTATCTTTAGATTTTGTTTGGCTGTTGATCTGAGTTATTACAGCCAGATGAACAAAAAGAAAAGTTGATCAGATGGTGTTGGTTATATTTGAACATAATCATAATTTGATCTGAATCACTGAACTCAATTAGAGCCTAATCTCTGACTTAAATGTATATTGGTCATTACAACATCACATTAATTCTTAGGGCTGGGCGATTTAAATCGCGATATTGTTATGCGCATCTCGTCAGTAAAGCCGGTTCCTTGATTTAGTAGTAAATCTCCATCACCTGCTTTCAGATGGAGCGGCATTTAGGGCTGAGGAGATAATTAAGTGATTAATTTAGTGATGATTGAGCATTATTGAAGACGTTAACAAGCAGAATCACTGAAGGAGAAAATCACAAATTGTAAGTTACCATTATGGTTATGGGTGTTTGCTTTAGTTGGGCTCTAGACCATTATATGTTTACTTTAATATTTACTGTTGTTTGTCTGCTGTTATTGATTTATAAAAGATAAATGAACAAAGTAAAATGTTATCTTATAGTGTTGGTTATGTTTTGACAATCATACTGTGATCTGAAAAGTGAAACATAATAAGATAGTTTGGTTTAACTTGTTAGCAGCAGTTTTGTGATTCTTCAGCCTATGATTATCAGGACTTTACTTATAATTCAAAATGTTTAGACATCAATAATCAGCCTGTGAATGATGATTGTCATAATATAACCAACAAAGATCACTTTTTTTTCTTTGTTCAACTGGCAGTTTTAACTCAGATACAACCGCCAAACAAAATCTAAAGTACACATGAAAGGGTCAGAGCCCAACTAAAGCAACTACCCATCACAATAATGGTAACTTACAATTTGCGATTTTCTCCTTCAGCGATTCTACTTGTTAACATCAGGTGTCTTCAATAATGCTCAATCATCACTAAATTAATCACTTAGTTATCTCATTAACGTAAACACTCTTGAGTGTGGACTCATACACTCCCAGGGGTGTTAATTTAACACTGGAGATTTTGCTGTATACAAAGAGCCGCAGTTAACTGACAAGCTGAGCCATATCGCATTAAATATCGCTGGCGATACGTCCGCGATATTGATGTGATTTGGCTCAGCTTGTCAGTTAACTACGGCTCTTTGTAGTAAATGCCGCTTCATCTGAAAGCAGGTGATGGCGATTTACTACTAATCATGGAACCGGCATTACTGATGAGATGCGCATAACAATATCGCGATTTAAATCGCCCAGCCCTAGTAATTCTACAGATTAAGTTCCAGATTTTTCAATATAAATCAAATTATTTCTTAAAAGTTGTTCTGATAAAGAAAAAGACAATCTTTCTTTGAGGCACACACAGACATCAAGATTCAGTGTATGAATCTCAACAATGGTGACAAAAAGAACCGCAATGCATGATGGGAGCCATGGATGAGTTTTGATTGGTGGCACCCAGAATGCACTGCAACATGCTTTATTATTGTCACCATTGTTGAGAATCACAGGCTGATTCTTGGTGTCAGTGTGTCCAAATAATATAATTTTTCAAAGTCCTTTGATCAGAACAACTTTCAAGAAATCTTTCTGATTACATTGAAAATGATTAACATGGCATAAAATTAGAATCGCAGGCACCTATAATCAACAAGGTAAACTTAACTCTCTAAACAAGTTTTGTGATTCAGGTCAAATTATGATTGTTAAAACATAACCAACACCACCTGATCAACGTTTCTCTTTGTTCATCTGAGAGTTATAACCCAGATACAACAACCAATCAAAATCTAAAGTTATTAGTTTAAGGGTCAAGAGCCCAACTAAAGCAAACACTGATCACCATAATGGCAACTTAAAAAAGAGATTTTCTCCTTCAGTGATTCTGCTTGTTAACATCAGGTGTTTTCAATAATGGTCAATCATCACTCAAACAATCACTTAATTATCTCATTATCTTTAACACTCTTGAGTCTGGAGCCAAATAAACTCACAGGAGAGTTAATTTAACACTGGAGTGTTTGCTGTGTGAGTTCATGGGTGGAATAAATATATGGCAGGACTTTTACTTTCTGACCCCTGGACTTTCCACCTCTGTGTTTAACACAACTTCCTTTGTCAACAAAAATGAATTTCATCTTTTTTTCCAGAGCTGTGTGTGGAGTGAATGGCAGGATTTACCACAGTGTAATAGAAAGGCAAATAATTTCTCATCTACTGCTAGCATTCAGCAAAACTATATCAAACCCATTTATATCAGTCTCTATATTTATCATTATTTCAGTATCTTTCAGTATCTAATTAATATGTAACTCCACAAATTCTTCTGAAGAGTGCAATTGCAGATTTGTAAAAAAACAAAATTGCAAAAGTTACATTATTTTACAATTTTTTAACAAGTTTTGCTTATACATATTTTCACATTATTTCTTATTTACTAAATATTATGTCGAATAAATTTAAATTTCTAATTGTCGACCACTTCTTATTTGAAAGACAGCAGTTCATCACTGATTTCAGAACGATCTTAGAAAATGAATCGATCCTTTACTCTTTTCCACAATATCCCACAGCTCTTTGTGTTTCTCCACAGTTGTACAGCAGAACAATCTCTCCCTGCGTCTCAATGTCCACACTATCCATCCTGAACAGTGTGTGAGATTAGAATAAGTGAGTCCCAAAGCGTAGTATGTTGAACAGAGTGTGCCAGAAGTCCCGGATGGTTGACTGGATTTTTAAAGTGTGGATCCATGCTCATTATAACAGCTAATATTACCCACAATCCCCTGCGCTTTGGAGGAGGATCCAGTTCAGAACTACAAACATGAGTAAAAAGTGTTCAGAAAACTACAAACATGGCGGATATGACCGACAGTTGAGTAGAGAGGGTTAGATAAAAGGGTTGATAATCAGTGACTAATAATCATTTAAGCTGATAAAAATATTATGTTATCTGACAAACAGAGTACAGACATTTAGAGCGTAGTATAAGTAGGCGAATTGTTTTGTAGCGTTTTGATGTATGTCTATATCATGTGACTCTCCGACTGGGACGTAACACTATAGGCTACTGAACTGTTTATGACTCATTATTGCTTTTAGCAGCGCTCAGTTTATAAACACATTTGGTCAGCACTGAGGGTTATTGAGAGCGCTACACAAAAGCTTTAGAGCAACAGGAGAGTTTTGTTAGTTTCCCTTTTATTAAGCGATATCAGATTCAGTCTGATATATTTAATATGAGTCGGACTCTTCCCATATGTGAAATCTTCTACAAACACAGATGCTGGAGGCAAGAGACAAAGGCATGGTAACAAATTAGGAAAGCTTTATTGATAAATTTGCACTTTTATCAAAGTTATATAAAAAGTAGAAGAAGAAGAAGCTATCTAATGAAAGTAGAGCAATTCTGGATGGAAACTCCTTAGCAGTTAAATGGTAAATATTGTAATATGAAAATGGAAAAGTACATTACAAATTTCATTAAATGAGAGTAAAATTAATATAAGTGATAACTGCATGCAATACTGCCTGTATATATCTGGAATGCATTTTTGCCTAAAATGCCTCTTTAACTCGATTCAAGGCAAGAAACTCGTTCACTGGTCTTGAGATTTTGTTCTATTTTGCTTTTTTATTAAACTATATCCAGATTTCAGTTACAATAAAAATCTCAAAATCATTTCTCAAAATAAGTTTCAAACCAGACTTCATCCAATGTTGAGATTTCTGGTCTGAAAATGTATTCTAATTCGTGCATATTTATTTAGATAATGCCTCTTTGCGTTCTATCAGCCTGTGGTGGCTTGCCTTAAACTGTTTGTTACACTGCACATCCTCAGAGTCCAGGGAACAGGTAGAGTTTCTTGGGAAGGGACGTCCTGTCAATACACGGCATTAGTTTTTTCAGACCCATGAATCGTGTGTCTTTCTCCATGCATGAGGTGACCTATAATAAAAAAAGATCACAAGTGAATGTGACAAAGCAAACTCCTGTATGTATTTTAGCTGAGCAAAGCACTGGGAGAGATTATTTTGCCTTTGGGATGAAATAAAGCAAACCAATTTAAATGGGATTTTCATCATTTACCTTCCTGAACAACTCTTTAATTTCATCAGCATGAGCCTGTTTACAGAACACCTCCACGATGTAACAGATAAAATAACTTCCTTCGTCAGTATCCCTGTATGCACGGATACCTGTTGAGAAAAACAATTGGTAGGTTGAAGAACTTCACAAAGCAACCCAAACTTTGCTCATTATTGAGGAAACACTGGCCAACATCAACAGACTGCTTCTATGGGGCGCCGTTTGTAAAGCGGCTCACTCTGAAAATAACAGCAACATTTTGTCACATTTAGCTTCAAACAATGTTTAAAAAACTGGTATGAATTTTTGACGGCCACTTTTTAGCACATTTACAACAATATTTGTCAACTTAGAGATATTTTAAATAGTTAAATCTAAATATTAAATGTTACACCTAAATGTTAAATCTAAATGCTAAATCTAAATCTAAATGTTAAATCTAAATCTAAATGTTAAATCTAAATGCTAAATCTAAATGCTAAATCTAAATGTTATATCTAAATCTAAATATTAAATCTAAATCTAAATGCATGATGGGTAGCTTTCATAGTACAAAACTCATCCTTAATTCCCAAGCTTTTTTGTTTTGATTGTCACCGTTGTTGTGATTCATATCCAAAATCTTGATGTCTGTGTGTGACTACATGATGCACTTGCTCAAAACATCATGTGCACATGCTTTTTATACACCTTCAAATAAGTGATAATTTAAATGCTTTTAGCACCAATATTGCAGTTCCACAAGGTTGGTGGTTATTAATCCCAAATATAAATACAAAACTTTAAACACAATATTAAATACCCAGTTTGTGATGATTATGTCATCATCAACATTGAGTTGATAACATCTCATACTTTTTCTAGGCTTTCTCTGCCACAACAATTGTGTTACACAAACACACTGTTACAGCAGTCAAAGGAAAGTTAAAGTATAAAGAAAGGGGACCAAGAGCCCAACTAAAGCAAACACTGATCACCACAATGGTGACACTTCAAATGAAACAAATATCAACATCTAAACCTCTGTTTATTCTCACTAAGATCATCTGACAGCAATAGTCAAAGTAATTATGTCTAAATGAGACCATAAATGATGTTGAAATATGTCCACAATGCCCACATCTGAACTAGTTTTTAACCTTGTACGAAGGTTCGATGAACGTCTATATCGGACGTGCAGAACACGTCAAAAAAACACGTCATAAAAACTTTCATTCTGGCTCCTCAGTGGACGTCATTTCAACGTCCGATTTTTGTGACAAAGACGTTGAAAAGACGTCTTTTGGACATCATTTTGCTTAGTGGGATCAGTGTTTTCTGAGCACGTACCAGGGAGGCAGGACTTAAAAGAGATGAAGTCTTTCTCTTTGTGCACAGCGGAGTCTGACTGTATATTCACACCTCCTGCATGATCTGGACAGAGAAACGGTTAATGATATGGATAATAATATTACTGTAAATCCAGGAAAAATATGAATATAGAGTAAAAAGAGAAACAGAAATATGATAATGTCGTACTTCCTCTGCAGGCTTGAATCAGAATAACCTTTGGTTTATCAATCAGAGCAGGACATTTCTCTGAGCTCAGACTGGAGAAGATGTCGTCAACAATGAAGAAATCATTGGGGTTTTTACTCCAATGATAGTTGACACCTAAAATGGCATCTTTATTTAGGAATCTGTCCTCATATTTGACACCATTGTCTTCATTATTTTGGATTATGTTCCCATGAGACATCAGGACCACAAAGGTGCTGTCCGAGTCTTCATGTTCAGGACGTGCAGCGAAGTCCTCGACTCTATCAGATATTTGCTGTCAATAAAAACATTTTTTTTTTTTTTTACAGAAATGCAGAGTATATAATGCATTGTAAAATATTTGTTCACATCTCTATATCCACATCAGAAGTCCACTAGCTCTATACGCACTTGCCCAGTTAGATTTGTGTATTTCTCAACTCTGTAACCCAAAGCTGTCAGCAGCCACTCCATGTTCTCCTCGTCTCTCTCTGCTCCAGCCCTGTTGTCTACACTGAAAAAAATGATACTTTGGATTAACTTAAACAAATTGATGTAATTTGTTACAGCTAATTTTTTTAGATTTTCTCAAATTGTATTTATGATTTAGTTAAAACCATAAATTTTGATTAATGTCAAACCAAAATTTTAAGTTTTACCTTTACCCAAAGTACACAGCAAAAACTCCAGTGTTAAATTAACACTCAAGAGTGTTAAAGTTAATGAGATAATTAAGTGATTAATTTAGTGATGATTGAGCATTATTGAAGACACCTGATGTTAACAAGCAGAATCACTGAAGGAGAAAATCACTAATTGTAAGTTACCATTAGGGAGAATAGTGTTTGCTTTAGTTGGGCTCTTCACCCTTATATGTTTACTTTAAATTTTGTTTGTCTGCTGTTATTGATTTATAACAGTCAGATGAACAAAGAAAAGTGTGGTGTTGGTTATGTTTTGACATAATCATGCTGTGATCTGAAGAATGAAACTTATTGAGATAGTTTGGTTTAACTTGTCAATTATATCAGCTCTGTAATTCTACAGCATATGATTTTCAGAATTTTTCATATAACCCATAATATTTAATAAACATTTTTCTAATCAAAAGACTTTCGAATTAATTTATTTAAAAACACAGACATCAATAATCAGCCTGTGAATCTCAACAATGGTGACAATAATAAAGCATGTTGCAGCGGCTGCCACCAATCACAACTCATTAATGGCTCCCATCATGCATTGCGGTATGAATAAATTATGATCTGAATTGTCTATGTAATTTCCTTTTCCTAATTGAATATTTTGCTTGTCACCATTGTTGAGATGCATAGACTGAAACTTGACGTCTGCGTGTGCCTAAAAGAAAGATTTTTTTTTTTCCCAAAACAACTTTTAAGAAATCCTTTATATTATATCAACAATTCTGGATATTTATGCAGAATCACAGTTATTCTGTAATAAACAACATAAACCTATGTCAGAAATAAGGATCTTAATGAGTTCAGTGATCAAGTTCAAATGATGATTGTCATAATATAACCAACACCATCAGATCACTTTTTTTTTTCTTTGTTCATCTGGCAGTTTTAATTCAGATATAACAGCCAAACAAATATTAAAGTAAACATATAATGGTCTAGAGCCCAACTAAAGCAAACACACATCACCATAATGGTAACTTACAATTTGTGATTTTCTCCTTCAGTGATTCTGCTTGTTAACATCAGGTGTCTTCAATAATAGTCAATCATCACTCAATTAATCACTTAATTATCTCATTAACTTTAACACTCTTGAGTGTTAATTTAACACTGGAGTTTTTGCTGTGTACTTTGGGTAAAGGTAAAACGTTGAGTTGGAAAAAATTAAAATTTAGGTTTGACATTAATCAAAATTTATGGTTTTAACTAAATCATAAATACAATTTGAGAAAAACTAAAAAAATTAGCTGTAACAAATTACATCAATTTTTTTAAGTTAATCCAAAGTATCATTTTAGAGGGTGTAACACTTACTTTGAGGCAAAGTGAAAACAGAAGGTATAAACTGAAAATCACAATTTTCCATTGGACCAATGCAAATATATACTTTGAATGAATTGCACTGATGTTTCACTTTTTTCAGTGTATGTACTTAAACTGTATGTTGGTGATCAGCAGAGCTAAACGTTTCCTCTGAGTCTTGTCCTTTGGTATATAAACCTGTGAGAAAACATCAGTATTAGCAGAATTATAACACTAATAAAGTCACCTCAACTGAAACTACATAAGGAGTGATTATAAATGCATTGTGTGAATAGATGAATCAACAATATAAAATTCATAATTATATAAAATAAATCATAAAAAGTGATTTAGATTTAGATTTAGAGGCCATAAATGAATGTTTTCCCATATTGGTGTTGATATCATGAGAGAAAAATAATATTAAATACAGCAATGGCCAATAAATAAATAGAGTGTGTTTAACAACGTAATTTTTCATAATACCGGTATATCATAAGCTTGAAAACTCAATGTTACGGCACCAAATTAACGATGGCTATTAACTGATATTTGACATCTCTCTGGTATTAAAACAAGATTAATGTGTCCAGCATCTGGAGGGCCACAGTCCATCAGCGTTCAGATCCTCTCAGAGACATTCAGTCTTTGTTCATTTCACTATCATGGACTTATAGTTTGAATTTCATCATTTCCTGTGTTCTTTGTTCATGTTTCTCTCTTTCATTTGTTGCTATGGTAACTCATTTAATCGTCGCATCTGCTAGTCGTTTTAGTTCATTTTCTGTAAAGTTCCTCATCCCAGTGGGCATTTGATGTCAATTTAACATCAATATGACATTAAATTGATGTCAAAATTACGTCAAGAAATTGGTCAAAAATGAAAGTCAAATTGACGTCAAAGTGTTGATGTCAATTTGATGTCAAGATTTTGACCTCTGCTGATGTCATTTTGCCAAACAAAAAGGTGAAACGCATGGCCGTACACTTATTACCAGCTTCACTTTAAACTAACCAGATTTACTTTATTTAATTTCCAGTTTAATGAAATCATATTTTGTATTTTAAAGTCACCATGATGGTGGTTAGCGTTTGCTTTAGTTGTGCTCTTGACCCTTTACTCTTTAATATAAAAAAAATTCTGGCTGCTTTAATTGTGTGTTTATAAAGCACAATTGTTGTAGCTAAAAAAGCCATCAGAAACTGAGATCAGGAGATGTTGGCTGTTTATTGATGAAATCATCATGTAATTCCCTGAATCCCTGATCATTTTCAGTGTCTAATGTTTTTGATTATATAGGACTTGTGGTTTAAAAGCGGTTTTATTCATGACAGAAGTAATTTGATTCTACAGCATATCTAACAGTGTTGTTTATCGAATAATGCACTTGGTTTTTAGTAACTATTTAGTGCACAAAAACTTTTCATCTGTGACATTGCCTAGACGCACACAGACATCAAGAAACAGCGTATGAATCTCAACAATGGTGACAATCAAACAAAATATCCAGATAATCAGATCAACTCCAGCTGCATAATTTATTAAAGCTGCAATGCATGCTGGGAGATATGGGTGAGTTTTGATTGGTGGTACCCAGCATGCACTGCAGCATGAAGTATTTTATTGATTGTCACCATTGTTGAGAGTCATACACTGATTCTTGATAGCTAAGTAATAATGTAGAATTTAATGCACTAAATGTTTTTTTAATTCCTGTATTAGTTTAAAAAAACGTTATTCTCATGCTGTTAAATTAAATGGCTTCGATTATAATACAACATTAAACTCACAAGTCCTATATAACCAAAGATTAGACACTGCATAAGATCAGAGATTCAGGGAATTACATGATGAAATTGTCATCATCTTCAATAAACCGCCATCATCTCCTGATCTCATGGCTTTTTTAGCTACAACAGTTGTGCTTTATAAACACACAGTTATAGCAGCCAGAGAAAATTTTATTTTAAAAAGTCAAGAGCCAAGAGCACAACTAAAGCAAACGCTAACCACCATCATAGTGTCATCAAAATATGTTTAATATATTTTAAACTATTTAAATATTATATTTATTTTAACCGGAAATTAAATAAAGTAAATCTGGTTAGTTTTAAGTGAAGCTGGTAATAAGTGTACGGCCATGCATTTCATCTTTTTGTTTGGCAAAATGACATCAGCAGAGGTCAAACTCTTTACATCAAATTGACATCAACTCTTTGACGTCAATTTAACTTTCATTTTTGACCTATTTCTTGACGTAATTTTGACATCAAGATGCCCGCTGGGATTTCTCTAGTTGTTAGTTATAATTTGTGTTTGGAGTTTGTACTAGAACACAGTTACGTTACCTGCACTTACACTGTAAAAATGAATACGCTATATTTACTCAATAAAATTGTGGCAACAGATTACAAGCAATATTATTAATTAAATTGAACAAATTAGAATTGAGTAATAATTAATCAAATTAATTCCTTAAAAGGTAACCATTTAAAATGAGTAAAATTTTTATTGGCAACATTGAAGACACCTGATGTTAACAAGCAGAATCACTGAAGGAGAAAACCTTAAAAAATAATGATTATGTTAAAACACAACCAACACCATCAGATCACCTTTTCTCGTTGTTCATCTGGCTGTTATAACTCATGTACAGCAGCCAAACAAAATCTAAAGATAATGATTTAAGGTCAAGAGCCCAACTAAAACAAACACCGATCACCATAACGGTGACTTACAATTACGGTTTTCTCCTTCAGTGATTCTGCTTGTTAACATCAGGTGTCTTCAATGTTGGCAATAAAAAATAAAGAGTTCTTAATTCATCTTTGACCTCTGTCTGTTATTTCGATATTTTTGTTTAATTTTTTTTAAAAATTTTACTCATTTTAAATGGTTAACTTTTAAGGAAAACGGACGGCCCTACAAAAGATGGACTAGCAATCCCTGAATGCACTGTTTTCAAAAAAATTTATTGAAACATATACTTGCATTATTTCTGTTTTCTCTGAGAATTCTGTTCTTAAACTCTTGGCTGCTTTGGATAATAGTGTCTGGTCTCTTCCAGTCGGACTGGATGGGCTGATCCTCCACAGACACTGAAGCATTTCTTCCATCCTCCAGCTCAGACTGCTGAACTGAAGTCAGGAAAACACACATCACAGTATATCAACAGCATTAAGAATATCTGTCTGCAGCTACAGCTGTTTATGAATGAAAGTCTACAGCATTAAGACTTTGAAGAGAAACTTTCAAGGTCCTTGTTTTCAGGTCATAAACTTACTCATAGTATACATATCTTAATACTGCTTTTTATATATGACAATATTATGACACCAAATCACACCCTTATCTATTGCACAATATTCACATGGTTATTTTATTGTATTTATAATAAACAAACTTCTATATAAAAAATGTACATAACAATTTCATGTATATTTCTCTTTCATTTTTTAAAGTGATGACTACTACTCAATCTTAATAAATTGTTATTCTCTACCTTTCTGAAGTTTCGACTCAAGGGTCTTTGCTAGATGATTTTGGTTGATTTTGCGCAGCGCTTGTACTGTGATCTTCCCAGCCTCGTCACTGTACTTCTCCACCATGCGATCCACAACACCTCTCCGATGAGCATTCTGAAGCTTTGCTTTAGGAATAGGGTCGATGCCTGGTACCAGACCTTTACACAGGTACCATTTAAAGTTGTCGAAGTCATCATCACCAAGATTGTCAAGTGCATCAATCATCTTAACGTCCATTTTGTGTTACTAGGAGAAAAAAGCAAATAAATAAAAGTCTTGATTGGATACAAACAAAACGAAAATTAAAAGAACGTTTCCAGACTGTTCTCATTTATTTCCCCAAAAAACACACAAATGGGAACTTTAGGGGAAAGTTCTGTGTTATTTGCAGTGTTCTGGTGCAGGGAAAGTGGGAGAGCATAAATGCAAGTAATATTTTTTAAATAATTTTTCATGCTTAAAATCAGTGTGTGTGTGACCACCAGAGTTGTATAGTCCAGGGGTCAGAAAGTAGAAGTCCTGCCATAGTTTATTCCACCCATGAACTCAGTCAGCTGATTTCACTAATTAGTTCTCTCTCCTAGCCTGGGTTTCCCCATACTGCCTTGAGCAGCTCGATTTTATTCCATAGACAGTAAAAGAAATGGACACAGCGACCCCATTGGAACTCAATTGAGACAAGTGAAGCCCATATTTACCGATTTCTTAGCACTTCCTTTCCTGACGCGCAGACTCAAACCGAGCAAAGCTTTACACGGACCACGTGAGCAACCCGTCTGTCTTCTAGTAGCTGTGCCAAGAGAAATCTGAATCATTCCCTTCCGAATCTTGCAGAGACGGAGAGTGTGAGTAGGAGCTGTCCATGAGCTAGGAGCAGGAGCAACTTTTGCTAGGTATTCTGATTAATTATATTGTCATTTTGCCTCCACGTCCCCCCGATTGCCTGCGAGCTTCTCCTCCCGTCCATACGGTAATCTCTCTACTGTGCGACAGAGAGTCGCGTGGTTATGACGCAATCGTTAGCCTACTTTTACAAAAACTGCTTCTACGGGGCCTTAACATATGCTACAAGATAATGGAGCATTTTATACATTGTCGTGTTTCTTTAGAAATAAATAATGGACAAATGGAGTCTTTAAACGCCTCAGATGTAAAGTTATTCGCTGTCAAAGTGACGCCAAAATGAATGGGAGTCAATGGGATGCTAACTGCAGGTGAAGTTCTGCTACAAGATGGCGGAACGCGGCCGACTTCAACTTCCGGTCGACTTCCTTCCCCCCTGTTTTATTCACGCTGCAAGGTAGTCTGGCTACCATGGGCTAATTTTTCCCCTGAAATAGGGAACCAATCACAGAACGGGGAGGGAGCAGCAAGACGATGACGAAGTATATGCGACACACCGAAGCAGTTTGTTTATCTATGGATCCAACATGACAGACGTAAAAATATATGCATATTTAGTTTAGCAAGCAAACACATCTACAAAAATATGCCTGTATTTCAAGTTGATAAAATAATTTAAAATCCACATCAGTTTATTTGTGCCGACGCGCCACCCCTCCCAGGATCTATAACGTTACCTAGGCTACTTCCACTTTTAAAAATTCATCATAACCGCGCGCGCAATCTGCTTGCAGTCGTCGAGATGGATGCTGAGGAGTTGAAGAAAAGAATAGCTAGTGGAGAATGATTGTAAAGTTGTCGACAATACGTCATCAAAAATCAAGTCCAGTGTGTGGGAGAAATTTGGAGTTATCTGAAGAAAATATTGTAAAAAGCTTTGCTGCAAACATTTTCGTGTTGGATAGCCGCAAATGTGGAACTTCATCCCTGAGGAAGCATGCAGATAACTGGTAACAAAGCCGTTCTATCGAACGGTATTTTTCATATTTAACACTGTTAGTATGTGTGGTGTGCAGGGCGTGTTTGAACCCAAAATTGTCAGATGTAGGCTAGACGAAATTGCGTGGCATATAGTGTTGTAGCCGCGTCTGTTCGATTTGTGTGGTAACGTTAGCCATGTTCTTCATGTATCGGCCTTTTGACAGCTTCGGCTGAAGTTGTCCTTGTGTTAATTGTCGTGTAATAACTTCTGTATGACCTGGCAATAAACATTTTTGTAAGTGTCTATAATGTGATAGTCTAAACTGATTTTATTTCGGGTGCGGGTCGGGTGTCGGTTCTATTTTAAGCGGGTCGGTGCAGATTTTTATTAGTGCTGCTGTTGGAATACGGGTCGGGTGCGGATTTACAAAATCGGACCCGTGCAGGACTCTGGTGTACACATAAATCTCTGACCCATCGTCGTCTTCTTCGTTGAATATCTGTCGCTCTACATACGTCATCTGGTATAATTGAAACGATTGGCTATGAGCTACGTACAGGCGCATTTGATAGACATTTGTAGCGCCCAATAAACGGCTCTGGGCATTCGTAAACCACGCCTCAAATACGAGAAAATGAACATGTAGTATCCAGACCACGTCTCAAAGAGAAAGTGGTCTGACGTTAGCCAGGCTATCTCTCTCCTGTCTGAATTAGCAAATCCAGGTGATTGGAACAAAATACTGAGGAGGACTTTTACTTTCTGAACCTGGACTTTACACCTCTGACTACATGTCAGCCAAGAGTAAAGAAATAAACCAGAACTGGACCTTATCTGAGCCACAAAATTTGTGTATATTAAATATGAAGTCATCTCAGCCTTAATAAGTTAACAAGCAGAATCACTGAAGGAAAGAAGAGAACAGAAAAAGAGACGAGCAGAAAAACAAGAACTACAACTGACTTCAGCCACAGCCTCAGATGAAATCAACTGAAGAGAAAAGAAGACATTAAATCTGTGAAGATCTCAGCAGAGGAGGATTAAACAACTCCACAAACAGCATTACCAGCTTCACTTATTACTAACCAGACTGACTTTATTTCTGTCAGACATCTACAAAAGTTTTTATTGAGAATTAACAGAGGTTTAACTCGAATGTGTTTCATTTGAAGTCACCATAACAGTGACTAGTGTTTCCATTAGTTGGGTTCTTAACTCTGATTATATATTTTGTCTTTTCTGGCAGTTGTGACAGTGTGTTTGTTAAACACATTTGCAGCAGCAAAAAAACCTAAAGTGAAATTATATCAGGTGATGATGGTTTTATAATCATCATGAAATATCTTGCTCCACTGACTCTTTGCAAATCTAACAATTGTGTTCCATTATTTTTTTCATATTAAAAACCCTGTGTTACTGCAGAATGAGATTCAGAAATATATTATTTACACATCCATACTTTTTTCAAAACACAAACCCTGTATTACTGAAGCATGAGATACAGCAGTACTACAGGTATCAGTTAGAAGAATTTTATAAACTTGAGCACCAAACGTTAATCTACTATGACAAACATCAACAATCAGCGTATTAATCTCAACAATGGTGACAATCAAAAGTACCCTGCTGCAATGCATGCTGGGTACCAGCATAGTACAAAACTCCCAGCATGCATTGCAACATGAATAAATTATGCAGCTGAATTGTCCTATTATTTTGTTTGATCCCCGTTCTTGCGCAGAAACAACGATATGTGGCACAAAATATTGCAACACACAGTATTTTGATTAGCCTATTAATGAGGACAAATGTGTCAAATATCGCGACAGAAGAACGCGAGTGACATAAATAGGATTTACAGAATTGTTGCAGACCTGCACTATACTTCTAATAAACTACAGGACCTTGTTCGTCAGAACATTCTCTCTCAGAAAAAAGGTACAAAAGCTGACACTGGGACGGTCCCCTTTAAAAAGGTTCTTCTAGTACAAAAGTGTACATGTTGAAGAAGGGAGACCGCCACAATGGCAGCTTTTGTTCCTTTTTTTCTGAGAGTATACTGAAACCCTAAGGCCACATGGACACGGTGGTGGGAAAATTATTTGTCAATTCTCTTGTATTCTCTCGCAAAGAAAAAAAAAAAAAACCTGTTGCGTTACTTCATTCGCAAAACTTTTGTGTTCTTTGCCAGAGAAAGCTAAGTTTGCAAAACTAGCAAAACATTTGCGAGGAATGCAATTGTCAGAATTTCCTCCCACGTTCCAGCTCACATATTTGTTCTTCACCGTGTCCTTTTAGTGGCTTCGTGGCACAAAAAAAAAAAAAATCTGTAAACTAATATAAGATATTGAAATAATTGTTTAAAGTGAAATATAGGATGCTCAACTCACGTCTCTGGTGATCGGGGTTTCGTGTAGAGTCTGTCTTTGAGCTTTAGTTTAGGAGTTCTGTGTAGAGTCTATCTTTATATGCTTAAATTTGTGGGTGGGGGTGAGGGTGGGGGGGATGGGATGGGATTAACTTTGATCCTGTTCGTCCCACATTTCAGCGCGCGAGCCAAAAAGCAATAAAACCACTCGAGGGGTAACGCTAGTTGTAACACGCTTGTTTTAAATACTTCCACACATGCTACACTGTTAACCCTTGCTGTAAAACAAGGCCAAATTCTGACAATATCATACCATTTTCCATTAAAACAGTGATATACCGTAGAAAACAGAAATAGCCTACAGGAATATACTGTGAATTAACAGCGCTCAAAATCGCCACTCAGATGCTGTTTTCCCAATCACACCCTATACCCTCATTCACTATTCCCTACATTAGTTCACTAATATAGTCCACTTGACAGAGAGAATGAAAAGAAGTGAGTGAATTGAGACACTGATGAACACCTGATAAGCAGAATCACTGAAGGACAGAGAAACAAGAACAGAAAAAAGAGAAACACAAAAACTACAACTGACTTCCAGCAACACTGAGTGTGAAACCAGTTTACAAACCAGTTTAACATTATTTCTTTCATACATGTACAAAAGTTCTTGTTGAGAATTAACAGATATTTAGTTGTTGATGTTTTATTGACAATAATAAAGTTATTATCACCATGATGGAGATCAGTATTTGTTTTAGTTGGGCTCTTGAACCATTGTCTTTATTATATCAGTTTTTTTCTCTGGCTGCTGTAACTGTGTGGTTATAAAGCACATTTGTTACGGCAAGAAAAAGTCAAGAGAACGATGATAAGGTGTTTATGACTGTTGTGATGATTAAGTAATCATTCTGGAAATGTCTGAGTCTCTGATCTTAACCAGTGTAAAAGATTTGGAAATATTTGTATTTCATATTAATCATATCTGTTACTCTACAACGTGAAATACACTGTTTCTGTAATTAGTTATCCTGAAGAATATTGAAATAATATAGTGCTTTAAAACATTTTGAGCTCCTACTTCACGCAGACACACACAGACATCAACAATCAGCACATGCATCTCAATAATGGTGACAATAAAAACTTTCATGTCACAATGCATGCTGGGTTCCAGGATAGTATCAAACTCCCAGCATGCACTGCTGCATGAATGAATAAATACAAATAAATTATTGCCACCATTGATGAGAGAAATATGCTGTTTAATATCTCTGTGTTTCTACAAGAAATTGTAGCTCTGTTTCTTTTTTAGGTTGTGCATTATGTGTTAAATAATAATCATCATTGTAACTTATTTCTGTGGTTTGGCAGTGGTGGTAATATAACACTTTTGATATTATGAATTAAAAAATGAAAGACATTTAGTGAATGAACAGGGCAGGCTATATGATGACTTTTTTCATCATATTCAACATAACCCCTATCATTCACAAACCGTGTGTATGCACAAGAGTGACTTATAAAAACACAGTTAACTCAGCCAGTGAAAACCTAATGTTAAATAGTCAAGGGTCAGCATCCCAACTAAAGCAAACACTGATCTTTATCATGGTAACTTCAAACCAAACATTTTCAATTAAACATCTCAATAACAATTTCTGTAGATGTATGACAGAAATAAAGTCATACTGGTTAATAATAAGTGTAATAATGTGTAATGGCTGGAAGTCAGTTGTAGTTCTTGTGTTTCTCTATTTTCTGTTCGTGTGTTCCTCTTTCCTTCAGTGATTCTGCTTGTTAACAGCAGGTGTTCATCACTAATGCTCAACAATCACTTATTTCACTTATTCACTTATTATTCAACATATTCCCTTAATTATCTCACTGCAACACTGTGTCAATGTTACTTTTTACTCTTTGTAGTGTGGATTTTCCTGTGGGGTTGAAAGGGTTAACAGTGTAAGATAAAAAGACACACCCACAAAATGTATTTTAACAGTAATAAATTGTAAGTTATAAAACAGGTTTATACTGGCAACACTGTTGCAGAAGAGTAGAGCCTGTGCTTCAGTCCAGGAGAAGATCTACAAACATTGATGATTTGCTGCATGTTGCTTTATTTAACAGGCGGTGACTGTGTAGTTGCTGGTCCAGTGGAAATCTCTTTATTTACAATAGTTTTTTAGTGGTCTCAAATGAAAGAAGTTCACAGTAATACTTTGCTCACATTATTTATGCACTATACATTTTAGTTAATACATTTAAATCAGAGGTGGAGATTCCAGGGGTCAGAAAGTAAAAGTCCTGCCATATATTTATTCCACATATGAACTCACACGGCAAACACTCCAGTGTTAAATGAACTCTCCTGGGAGTTTATTTGGCTCCAGACTCAAGAGTGTTAAAGTTAATGAGATAATTAAGTAATTGTTTGAGTGATGATTGAGCATTATTGAAAACACCTGATGTTATCAAGCAGAATCACTGAAGGAGAAAATCTCTTTTTTAAGTTGCCATTATGGTGATCAGTGTTTGCTTTAGTTGGGCTCTTGACCCTTAAACTAATAACTTTAGATTTTGTTTGGTTGTTGTATCTGGGTTATAACTCTCAGATGAACAAAGAGAAACGTTGATCAAGTGGTGTTGGTTATGTTTTGACATAATCATAATTTGACCTGAATCACAAAACTCATTTAGAGAGTTAAGTTTACCTTGTTGATTATAGGTGCCTGTGATTCTAATATTATGCCATGTTAAACATTTTCAATGTGATCAGAAAGATTTCTTGAAAGTTGATCTGATCAAAAGACTTTGAAATTTTTTTTATTTGGACACACTGACACCAAGAATCAGCCTGTGATTCTCAACAATGGTGACAATAATAAAGCATGTTGCAGTGCATTCTGGGTGCCACCAATTAAAACTCATTCATGGCTCCCATCATGCATTGCGATGTGAATAAATTATGATCTGAATTGTCTTGTTTTCCTAATTGAATATTCTTTTTGTCACCATTGTTGAGATTCATACACTGAATCTTGATGTCTGTGTGTGCCTTAAAGAAAGAGTTTCTTTTTCTTTATCAGAACAACTTTTAAGAAATAATTTGAGTTATATTGAAAAATCTGGAACTTAATCTGTAGAATTACTGTGATGTTGTAATGACCAATATACATTTAAGTCAGAGATTAGGCTCTAAATGAGTTCAGTGATTTAGATCAAATTATGATTATGATAAACAACACCACCTAATCAACTTTTCTTTTTGTTCATCTGGCTGTAATAACTTAGATCAACAGCCAAACAAAATCTAAAGATAATCATTTGAAGGTCAACTGCCCAACTAAATCGAACACTAATCTCCATAACGGTGTCTAAAATTGTGATTTTTCTCCTTCAGTGATTCTGCTTGTTAACATCAGGTGTCTTCAATAATGGTCAATCATCACTCAATCAATCACTTAATTATCTCATTAACTTTAACACTCTTGAGTCTGGAGCCAAATAAACTCACAGGAGAGTTCATTTAACACTGGAGTGTTTGCTGTGTGAGTTCATGGGTGGAATAAACATATGGCAGGACTTTTACTTTCTGACCCCTGGACTCTCCACCTCTGATTTAAATGACAGTTGGTCAGTTTAAGACAGTCGGTTTCTGAAAGTGTAATTAGTTAACTTGAGTTTTAATTTAGTGCATTTTTACAGTAACATACTGTAGATTACAGTAAAGAACTGTACAATTAACAGTATATTACTGGCAAAAAAAAAAGCCTGGTAAGGTCTAACAGTGTAGCATAATGAAACTTGGTGTATTTACTAGTAGTCCAGGCGTTTTAAGCCAAAATGGGGGTCAACCGTGAACAAATTGCAACAGAAGCAAACTCAACTGATTTTGTATCCTCAAGAATCCCATTAGGGGAAAGTTCCGAAAAAGACCCAAATATATCCCATTCATACGCCTATTCATTATTTTTCTGACATGAATAGGGTAAAAAATGTAACCTTTAGATATCACCATGAAAATGACTGAGTTGATTACTTACATCAAGACAAACAAAAAATGTATTACAAGTTTTTTTTAATTGTTTGTTAACATGGACAAACGGTGCATAATCTAATTACGTATGTGCTAATTTGCATAAATACCTCAACAGATCTAAACAATGGGTCTAGCCAGGCGAAAATGTCTTGTTGAATCTTGTTGACACATAACAGTAAAAGACTAAATGTTAAGGTCTGAATGGAACCCATTTAGGCTACCCATGAGCATTAATACATAGAGGCAGGAAGAAATACTTTAGAAACCAGCCTATATTAATGTTTAAGAGACTGGGGTTTAGGGCTGGGTCCGTGGGACTGTTTCTGGGGGACGAGTCTGAGGCAAGAACAGGAGACAATGGTGAGTAGAATGCAGAAGACAAAAAGGTAGGTCAAATAAAAAGTGATAGTCCCATGGTCCCAGCCCCAAACCCCATCTCTGCAATAATAATTAATAAAGGCTGGTTTAAAGTACTTCTTCCTGCCTCTATGTATTCATGCTCATGGGTCGCTTAAATGGGTTCCATTCAGACCTTAACATTAAGTCTTTTACTGTTATGTGTCAACAAGATTCAACAAGACATTTTCTCCTGGCTAGACCCAATGTTTAGATCTGTTGTGGTATTTATGCAAATTAGCACATCTGTAATTAGATTATGCACCGTTTGTCCATGTTAACAAACAATTTTTAAAAACTTGTAATACATTTTTTGTTTGTCTTGATGTAAGTAATCAACTCAGTCATTTTCATGGTGATATCTAAAGGTTACATTTTTTACCCTATTCATGTGAGAAAAATAATGAATAGGCGTATGAATAGGATATATTTGGGTCTTTTTCTGAACTTTCCCCTAATGGGATTCTTCAGGGCTTTTTTTCCCTTACTCAGGACATATTGAGGATACAAAATCAGTTGAGTTTGCTTCTGTTGCAATTTGTTCACCCTTTTTTCTTAAAACGCCTGGACTATATTCCTGGTTCATGCAGTTGCTTTCACTCTCTAACATACCTCGTTTTTAAAATCACACTAGAGCACACCTGCCAAATCTGGCCGAAAACAATAGATTTCTATATAAATTCCTAAGTTACATGTATTTCTATTTTTCAAATAACTTTAAAAAAGCATCAATATATTACTGTAACAATTGCAATAATACCATGTTATAAAATGTGAACATGGGTTACAAAGAATGCACTCTTAGAAAGAATGTGTTAAAAATGACACAACCTGTGTTAAATTTTGACACATCCGTGGGTGAGCTCCAGGACTACTAGTTTTGTGTTAATTTTAACTCATTCACTGTGTAAGTCATTTTAACACACACATCGTGTCATTTTAAAAAATAAAGCGAAAGGGCCAGATGCTAAAATATTAACCATTTAATCAATAGTCGAGTACAGAATGCATGTGCACACAAAGTACAACACAATGTTTCAAGCTCAATGACTGGACAGACACACTGTACTGGACATTATTCAGTTATTCACGCTTCAACCCCTAACTGATAATGCTGCTTTTGACAAAAGTTCATGAAGAGATAACAGTTAAAGGAGCATTTCACCCATGGGAACATTGATCTTTATTGAAAGTGGGTCATATATGTAGTCGAAATGTAAAATAAATTTTGAATTTGGTGCCTTCTTGACCGAGGAAAGAAAGAAAGTAACTTCAGGACGCATTTGTATGAAAGACAACAACTCCCACAATGCACCACATTGCACAGCTGCACAAGCCACTCCCACTAATCCAGAACAGCATATGAATCACTCATCCGTCCATAAGGCTATCTACCACCGGAGCTTGAAATTCATTTCACACAAAATGTCTAACGTTAGTTAGTTGGCGAACTCATTAATGAATTACTCCTCATTTGTATTTCTTTCGAAGTGGTGAATTATTGCATGGTTACGTTACCGGGATGTTCAGTCAGATGCGGTGCGAAACTAGGATGGTTCACAACACAAACGTCCGTGTCCTCGTCTGATTCAGAGATTTCGTCCAGGAGAAATTGGCATCGTTTAAATTCTTTGCAGCAGACGGACTCTATCTCTGTGTTCGTAGCGGTTCGTAGTTGCATAGTGAGATCACCGGCGCCACCAGTCCGCCCCCAGCTCGAGCCAGTCTGGGCTTCTCGTCCGCGGCAGGCAGGTCTTCTGCCTCGGCTGCTCTTCGCTATGCGGCTTGTAAAGGTAGCCACAAACACCTGATTCAAGCATCAGACTTCCGAAATCCTCTTCTTCTACATCATATTGAGTAACGTTACCCTCCGCTATTGTCATATCTTCACAGCTTGCTCCACAGTGCCTGTTAGCTTAGCTTCCAAACAAGATGGAGGATATTGCTTTTAGTTTCAGAAAGTGAAGTCCCACCCACTGATCTGTAATAGGCCTGTAGCGTGAGCGGGTCCCGCCCCCTGGAATAATGAGGAGCTAGTGTTTGTAGTCTCTACACTTTTCAATGAAATGTGACTTCCTGCTTATTATGACGCAAAATGATGATTTTTACGTCATAATAAGCAGGAAGTAAAACACTTAAATCCTTATTTCTCCCATCTCAGGGAAAAATTAATGAAAAATCCACGTTTATTATAATATATGACTGGGTTTCTAACAATACAAAGCTTAATGCAAATGGGTGAAGTGTCCCTTTAACAGAGTTTGCACTTTGAACTAGATTAAAATGTAGCAACTGACAAAATATTGTATATAAATAACTTGTATTTACACTGGCCTGTTTGTTTGAGAACACAGCAAACACTGCATACCATTCACAGTGATGGTGAGTGTCGGCACTCTAAATGATGAGTTGAAAACACAACCTGTAAAAAGAGTTGTAAAAATTACATGTTGTGTAGATTTTAACACATGTAGTGTGTGTGCTCAAGGACAACACATGTTGTGTAGATTTTAACACATGTAGTGTGTGTGTGCTCAAGGACAACACATGTTGTGTAGATTTGAACACATGTAGTGTGTGTGCTCAGGGACAACACATGTTGTGTCAAATTTAACACACAACCTGTGTCGATTCTTAACACATCTCTGTGTTTATAAGGACTACACACTTTGTATTACCTTTAACACAACTAATGTGTTATTCCTCTTCCACAGAAGTGTGTTGAAACCTTTTACACACTAATGTGTTATAGTTACACAACTTGTGTCAGATATGTGTCACATGTGACTGTAGTCGGTGTGTATTTGCCAGAGTTACTGTGTTTTTACAACTGAGTGTTTGGATGAACACTGAAACGTATTGTTAACTTGTGTTTATGGAGTCCAGTGACGTTTAATAAAGAGTTTGTTTGAACATTTGGATGTTTTAGACATCATGAATCTACATAGACAAGCTCTTATTGAGAATTAACAGAGGTTTAGATGTTGATGTGTCACTGAATGTTTTATATGAAGTCACCAGAATCGTGATTAATGGCTCTTTTATTTGAGCTCTCGACCCTTTACTCTTCTTTTAGTTTTTCTCTGGCTGCTAAACTTCATGGCACATATCTGACACAAGTTGTGTAACAAACACATTAGTGTGTAAAAGGTTTCAACACACTCCCTGTGTTAAGAATAATAACACACTGATTGAGTTAAAAGAAACACAAAAATGTGTTCTCCTTAACTAGACACACAGGTGTGTTAAGATATAACACAGGTTGTGTTGTTTTTAACACATCCGTTTTAAGAGTGTATTTATTTGAATGGAAGAAGTCAGATGTTGCAACTGACCCCGACCATGGGACAGTTGCAACATGTTAAAAATACCTTAAATTTCTCTAATTAACTTTAGCTTTTTGTCTCAATGAGCATATAGAATTCTGAAAATATTAACTGTTTTAGGCCTACTATAATATTATAGTATTATTTATTTCTATAATAATATTATTGTAGCCTATTATTTATTTATTTAGTGATATTTATCAAATAACAGTTGTTGAGTTTTGTTTGTTTATGTGTAGAACATAGGCCTACATATATTCAGTGTGCAGGTGTTACAGATGTTATTCAATCTCTCCATATTTCAGTGCCAGACAGGAAGAATTGAACAATTTGCAATGCAACAAACTTTTAATAAACATGTAATTTATAACTTGTTGCAACTGTCCCCAAACCTATCAGCCATGACAGACATCATACGCCTGCATTGACAAAATTTTAATCTGCAGCAAAAACTGGTCAAACACAGACATCAAGAATCAACGTATGAATCTCAACAATGGTGACAAACGAAAAGCTTCATGCCACAATGCATGCTGGGAGTCATGGATGAGATTTGTACTATGGTGGCACCCAGCATGCATTGCGGCATGAAGCTTTTCGTTTGTCACCATTGTTGACTCAATGTCACAACAAAACAATAATTCAAACTAAGTAAGTTTTGATTAATTCATACAAAATGTCAGGACAGTACTTTCAGTACTTTGTACTTTCAAACCTCCAAAACAAGTTTTGTTCAATAAATGCAGCAGCAGATGTTGAATATGTCTACTGTCTTCTTGGTGAGGCGAGGGTCTAAAGGGTCTAACTGTGCATGTGCAGTATGAGTGCACATAGCTTGTTTCTGACTGGAGAAAAATGACATGTTGCAACACAACCCGGTCTCCTCTACCTGTCAACACTCCCGTTTCCCCCGGGAGTCTCCCGTATTTCACACCCATCTCCCGTCCCCCCTCCCGTTTTGTTATTTCTCCCGTGAAACTCCCGTAATTTGTATGGCCCAAACGTCATAATCCGTGCACGCTTTCGCAATCGTTTTGTAAATCGTTCTTTCGCAATAGTTCTTTGTAAAATTCAGTTCCTGTGAAAAATTGTGAAATACTCTTCCAATAGGTGAAGTTACACAACAATATGCTGATCGATTACATAATATTTGGATGTAATATTCAGTTCCAGTGAAAATCTGTTCCAGTTAATGGAGTAGGCTATACACACGTGATGTGTAATATTCAGTTCCAGTGAAAATCTGTTCCAGTTAATGGAGTAGGCTATACACACGTGATGTGTAATATTCAGTACCAGTGAAAATCTGTTCCAGTTAATGGAGTAGGCTATACACACGTGATGTGTAATATTCAGTACCAGTGAAAATCTGTTCCAGTTAATGGAGTAGGCTATACACACGTGATGTGTAATATTCAGTACCAGTAAACTCCACCCGCTGGAACAGTTTCTTACAAAAACTGAATATTACACAACATCACCTGTTCAGTTTTGCAAACTACTCACAGATTTGTGGCCTATACCTTTTTTTAAAAATCGTTTTTTCTGTATATTGATTTGTTGTGTATTGTTAAGATGAATACAACTGTTTTAACTGAATTTTTCTATGATTTGGCGATGGGGTGTGTAATGTTTAGATGACATGAAACCGCATGTGATTGAACTGATGTTGATGAAAACCTGTGGCATAATTGTCAGGAACGAATGTGAAGTTTATTTATTTTTTTTTTATTTTTTTCTGATATTTCCACCTAAGTTTCCTTTTTCTTTTCTTTTTTTACAGTATTCAGCATATCTGTTGAGTTTGTAAAGCATGATTTCATATTTATAGCTGTATTTTGTTGTCCATTGTGTAATAATTGATTGAAAGAATAAATTAATTTGACCTCAAGTTGCAGTGTTTGATGGAACAATGTGCGTATGTTGCATGTTTTTACAGTTTTACTCAATTGCTCAAACATTTCTTGAAACCATCATTCACTTTCTCAAAACCTTAAACACAAAAGCAAATGTTAAAAAACTCATTCAGAGAATCTCTGACTCTTCTGGCAAAATCAAACAATGCTTTCAGATCTTACACACATCAGTCAATATTACAGATCATTCGTTAGACACTACATTAAAAAATGAAAGAGCATGCAGTGACAGGAGAAAAGTATATTGTAACAAAGTAAACAAATTTTGCAATTATGTAAAAAAAGTAATGACAACTTAGGTGAATAATTGCACACTGTAAATGTGAATAAAAGCTTAAATTACTGTAAATCTGTTCATCATTTAAAAGGATCGAGTCCCTTGAGAAAATTTTGTCTAAACCGCTCAATTCATAGTTTTAAAATCTCTTTATAAACTTTTTGAAATGTCAAAGCGGTAGTTGCGCAGCTGTCAGTGGAGGGGGAGAAACCTCTCAGATTTCATCAAAAATATCATCATTTGTGTTTCAAAAGTCTTTCTGATTTGGAACACATGAGGGGGATTAATTAATGACAGAATTGTAATTTTTGGGTGAACTATCTCTTTAAATGCATAAGCATGGCCCAGTTCATTCCTGAGAGAAAGTTTAAATGGTTTAAATGAAGTTGTGTATGATTGCATGTGTTGTTACCTTTAAAGGGGAAGCTGAGAGGAGATCTTCGTTCAGCTGGAAAGACTTTGGTCTCATTACAGAATGGCACATCACAAGATAACAAAATCTCCAGGTGCATCCAGGTGAGGTTTGTTTAGCATAAAGACTGAACAGAAATTTCACATTTGTTTTCTTCACAAAAAAAAAGTTTAAATGGCTTCTTGAATTGAATTGAATATTGACTTTGGAGGAGCTTCTCTGATTTGGTAATTTAAGAATTGTACTAGAATTTGTCAGTATGTTATGCAAAGGGAGGAAAGTCTGTTGCATTGAAAATGCTTAAAGCCTTTGGCAAGAAGATGTTGTGTTTTAGATCTGTCATGTGGGATAACACACCTAAATGTTTTTTTTTTTGTCTTGTGATTTTGCGTGTGGATGATTAACAGTTTCACACATGACATTCCCCCAAGTCTCAAGTTCAGCAGACAGAGAGAAAAATCAGGGAGGAGTTTGAGAAACTCCATCAGTTCCTCAGAACGGAGGAGGAGAGCAGGATAACAGCTCTAAACGAAGAAGAGAAAGAAAAGGGAGGAAAGATGAAAGAAGAATACAAGGAGGAATACTGTCTCTCTGTGATCGAGTCAGAGAACTGAAAGAAGAAATTGAGGACGAGGACATCACCTTCCAGCAGGTCTGCACACACACACACACACACACACACACACACACACACACACACACACACACACACACTGTGGTAAATCCTGCCATTCACTCCAAACATAGCTCTGGAAAAAAAATAAGAAATTAATTTTTGTTGGCAAATGGAAGTTGTGTTAAACGTCATTTGTCCTCAATGTAAACGGTTTAAATTCCCGGTTAGTAAAACACTGTTTGGGACAATACGAAATCCATACGCTACACGATTGAGTACATAGGGCATAAGTGTATAGCGTGTCATTTTGAAAAGCCCTCATCTAAATTATCTGGTTATATACATAATATTAACCATGACTGAATCATTTTAATCTCTTATATATTTTGATCTTTAATATTTACCATGACTGACTGCATTGGGTTAAAAGGGTCATAACTTTTAGATTTGCAGCATTTACCCACTTTTTACATTTAATATTTAGAATTTCTAGTGAATACACGTAATCTTACAATAACAACATGGTTGAGGTTGTATACTTTTGTTGGTGGTTATAGTCTATTCTTAAATTATAATACGGTCTAATATTATTGTCCTTCTGTTCTTTTTCTCAGAATTATCAAAGAACTATGAACATGTATTTTGATTTCCATTTTTCATTTTAGAATATTCATGAGCATTAACTTTCAAAACTGATTAAGTGTTGTGTGTGTGTGTGTGTGTGTGTGTGTGTGTGTATGTGTGTGTGTGTGTGTGTGTGTGTTCATGTGTGTGTAGAGCTAAATACACGCTTCCAGATGCAGAACCGAGTTCAGAAGCTCTTACTGATGTTCCCAAACATCTGGGCAACTTGAAGTACCAAGTGTGGGAGAAGATGAAGGACGTCTGCTCTTACTGTGAGTACTAGATCATTCCTGAAAGAACTGCTTAGATTATCAACATACGTGACTATTCCCTGTTCTCCTCCGATCCCGTGATCCTGAACCCAAACACATCTCCACCAGATGTCAGATGATCTGACCTCTGTGACCTCATGTTTCCATCGGCAGAACGAACCCAACCCTCTTCGTCTGCACAGGAACCAGATGGTGTTGGGAAGTGTGGGATACAGTGATGGTGTTTCAGTGAATAGTGAATCACGTCATTGCAGCATTTGATAGAGTGTCATTGGCCAATAAACTCTTTCCCTTCATGATCCTAGAAGATCAGTCCGTCCCGCTGCGTGTCGTCCCAGCTAACGTTATTCTGACCGTGGAAAAGGAGCCATCGTTCATGGAGAGACATCGATTCTTGCTCATCATCTGTTTTGGTTTAGTCATGGGTATGTTGGGGATTTTGTTAGGAAAGAGTGACCGACAAGGCAGATGAAAAGGAAATGTCTCTTCATTTACTGTAATGGTCTTTTATAACAGACTTCTGAAAATCACACCAGTAAAACTAAAGGATTCCTGAACTAATTATATGTTAATATAGTGTAATATAGAGCCAGAGCTCCCATTTGAGCTCTGTTTAACAGATCTGTGACTGTCTGATAAATTATTAATAATTCCACAAATTCTTCTGAAGAGTGCAATGGCAGATTTGTAAAAAACTAAATTGCAAAAGTTACATTGTTTATTGTACAATTTTTTTAACAAATTTTGCTTATACATATTTTCACATAATTTCTTATTTAATAAATATTGTCAAATAAATATAAATGTCTAATTGTCGACCACTTCTTATTTGAAAGACAGCAGTTCATCACTGATTTCAGAACGATCTTAGAAAATGAATCGATCCTTTAATCTTTTCCACAATATCCCACAGCTCTTTGTGTTTCTCCACAGTTGTACATCAGAACAATCCCTCCCTGCGTCTCAATGTCCACACTATCCATCCTGAACAGTGTGTGAGATTAGAATAAGTGAGTCCCAAAGCGTAGTATGTTGAACAGAGTGTGCCAGAAGTCCCGGATGGTCGACTATTTATGGTGGATTTTCAAAGTGTGGATCTGTGCTCATTATAACAGCTAATATTACCCACAACCCCCTGCGCTTTGGAGGAGGATCCAGTTCAGAACTACAGACATGAGTAAAAAGTGTTCAGAAAACTACAAATATGGCGGATATGCGCGACCGACAGTTGAGTAGAGGGTTAGATAAAAGGGCAGAGGTGTCAAAAGTATTCACATTCATTACTCCGGTAGAAGTATAGATACTAGGGTTTAAAAAGACTTCTGTAGAAGTTGAAGTATCAACTCAAGCTTTTTACTCAAGTTAAAGTATAAAAGTACTTGTTTCAAAACTACTTAAAGTATAAAAGTAAAAGTAATGTAAGGAAAAAAATGCAATTCTCTCTCTCTCTCTCTCTCTCTCTCTCTCTCTCTCTCTACGCGATTTGCCCCGATTTCTCCCTCGCTTACCGCATCTAGGTTTCCTTCGGAGGAGTTTTGGCGCTGCGCACAACCAAATGTGACTACAGCCTCTCACAAGTTAGAAAGAAAACACAACGCCTTGACACCTCTGTAAAAGGGTTGATAATCAGTGACTAATAATCAACATTTAAGCTGATAAAAAATATTATGTTATCTGACAAAAAGAGTTTAGACCGTAGTATGCGAATTGTTTTGTAGCGTTTTGATGTGTCTATCATGTGACTCTCTGACTGGGCCGTAACACTATAGGCTACTGAACTGTTTATGACTCATTATTGCTTTTAGCAGCGCTCAGTTTTCCCATTAGTTGTTTACATTGGTATTTGTTTTTCCCGGACATCCTGTAGTATTCAATCAGATGATGACTTTGTTTGCGTGTCATACGCATCAGACGTTAAGTCAACGGTCCGTGGTCGTCTAGTCTTCAACCACTTTTCAATTCATTGCTGAGGAATAACTGACCTCAGAATATCCCGAATGACCAATCAGAATCAAGCATTTCATAGAGCCGTGAAATAATATCAATATAGATTATATTCAGCAACTCAACTGGTGTGTTTTGTTGTAAAGTCATTTTTGGCTCACTGTGTTAAACACTATTAACTTATAATGAAATTATTAAAACTATAATTCTTAGTTTGTACTTTGAAATTTTACAGTACTTTTTAATATTTTTTGTTTTTATATTTTTGTTTTATAAACACATTTGGTCAGCAATGAGGATATTGAGAGCGCTACACAAAAGCTTTAGAGCAACAGGAGAGTTTTGTTAGTTTCCCTTTTATTCAGCGATATCAGATTCAGTCTGATATATTTAATATGAGTCGGACTCTTCCCATATGTGAAATCTTCTACAAACACAGATGCTGGAGGCAAGAGACAAAGGCATGGGAACAAATTAGGAAAGCTTTATTGATTAATTTGCACTTTTATCAAAGTTATATCAAAAGTAGAAGAAGAAGGAGCTATCTAATGAAAGAAGTAGAGCAATTCTGGATGGAAACTCCTTAGCAGTTCAATGGTAAATATAGTAATATGAAAATAGAAATAAATATTAATGTAAGTGATAATTGCATGCGATATACTGCCTGTATATATCTGGAATGCATTTTTGCATAAAATACCTCTTTAACTTGATTCAAGGCAAGACACTCGTTCACTGGTCTTGAGATTTTGTTCTATTTAGATTTTTTATTAAACTTTATACATTTCTTTTTGTAGATTTCAGGTGTCTTGCCTTGAACTGATGTTACACTACACATCCTCAGAGTCCAGGGAACAGGTAGAGTTTCTTGGGAAGGGACGTCCTGTCAATACACGGCATTAGTTTTGCAAATTCATCCTTTCTTAACTCTACATGCTTGAATTGAGGATCTTTCTCCATGCGTAAGGTGACCTATAATAAAAAGATCAAATTTAAATGTGACAAGAAGCAAACTCCTGTATGTATATTACCTGAGCAAAGCACTGGAAGAGATTATTTTGCTTTTGGGCTGAAATAAAACAAACCAATTTAAATGGGTTTTTTAACTTATACCTTTCTGAACAACTCCATAATGTCATCAATATGAGCCTGTTTACAGAACACATCCAGGATGTAACAGATAAAATAACTTCCTTCGACAGAATCCCTGTATGCAGCGATACCTGTGGAGAAAAACCGTTGGTAGATTAAAGTATTTCGCAAAGCAACCCAAACTTTGAAACACTGGCCAACATGAACAGACTGCTTCATGTGCTTTCATCAGTTCACCTTCTTCAAAGTGTGAATCAACATTAAAGTAACATTCTTAAAAAAGGACAACAGTTGCTTTATTTCTGAATATGAAGAAAATGAACAGTGTGTAGTGTGATCTACAAATCAATCTTGCATCAGAAATCAGTGTTTTACTTGCCAGGGAGGCAGGACTTAAAACAGACGAAGTCTTTCTCTCTGTGCACAGTGGAGTCTGACTGTATTTTCACACCGCCAAGGTGTTCTGGACAGAGAAACGGTTAATGACATGGATGATAATATTACAGTAAATCGAGAAACAGAAATATGATAAGAGGAGTTGAGTTTTATCAGTAATGTCGTACCTCCTCTGCAGGCTTGAATCAGAATAACCTTTGGTTTATCAATCAGAGCAGGACATTTCTCTGAGTTCAGATTGGAGAAGATGTCGTCAACAAAGAAGAAATCATTGGGGTATTGCTGGTCATGATAGTTGACACCTAAAATGGCATCTTTATTTAGGATTATGTCCCCATGAGACATCAGAACCACAAAGGTGCTGTCCGAGTCTTTATGTTCAGGACGTGCAGCGAAGTTCCTGACTCTAGCAGATATTTCCTGTCAATAAAAACATTTTATTTTTTTTACAGAAATGCAGAGTATATAATGCATTGTAAAATATTTGTTCAGATTTCTATATCCACATCAGAAGTCCACTAGCTCTATACGCACTTGCCCAGTTAGATCTCTGTATTTCTCAACTCTGTAACCCAAAGCTGTCAGCAGCCACTCCATGTTCTCCTCGTCTCTCGCTGCTCCAGCCCTGTCACTTAAGTGCTCAAACTGTATGTTGGTGATCAGCAGAGCTAAACGTTTCCTCTGAGTCTTGTCCTTTGGTATATAAACCTATGAGGAAACATCAGTATTAGCAGAATTATAACATTAATAGAGTCACCTGAACTGAAACTATATAAGGAGCATTGTGTGCAAACTCAGAATATGCATTGTGTGAATAGATGAATCAACAATATAAAATTCATAATTATATAAAATAAATCATAAAAAGTGATTTAGATGAACTCCTGAACTCTTGCTGCTTCAGCTGCTGGATGGACTTAAACTCTGCAGGACGGCGGCCCTACAAAAGCTGGACTAGCAATCCCTGAATGCACTGTTTTCACAAAAGTACTGAAACAGATACTTACATTATTTCTGTTTTCTCTGAGAACTGTGCTCTTAAACCCTTGGCTGCTTGGAGTAATGCTGTGTGGTCTCTTCCAGTCGGACTGGATGGGCTGATCCTCCACAGACACTGAAGCATTTCTTCTGTCCTCCGGCTCAGACTGCTGAACTGAAGTCAGGAAAACACACATCACAATATATCAACAGCCCGAAGAACATTCTCTACACCTGTCTGCAGATACAGCTGTTTATGAATGAAAGTCTACAGCATTAAGACTTAGAAGAGACACTTTCAAGGTCCTTGATTTCAGGCCATAAATATTTATTTTATTTTTTTACTTTACCTACTTACCTCCCTGAAGTTTCGACTCAAGGATCTTTGCACTATGATTTTGGTTGATTTTGCGCAATGCTTGTACTGTGATCTTCCCAGCCTCATCACTGTACTTATCTACCATGCAATCCACAACATCTGACCGATCAGCTTTCTGAAGCTTTGCTTTAGGAATAGGATCGATGCCTGTTTCCACACCATTCCACAGCTGCCAGTTGAATTTTTTGAAGTCTTCATCAACAAGATTCTCAAGTGCATCAATCATCAGTTCTTTAACGTCCATTTTGTGTCACTAGGAGAAAAAGGCAAAGAAAGAAAAGTCTTGATTGGATACAAAAAAAAAAAAAACTTAAAAAGAACGTTTCCAGACTGTTCTCATTTATTTTCCCAAAAAACACCCAAATGGGAACTTTAGGGGAAAGTTTTGTGTTTGCAGGTTATTTGCAATATTTTCCGGTGCAGTGAAAGAGAGAGCATATATTCAAGTACTATATTTTAAATCACTTTTCATGCTTAAAATCAATGTGTGTGTTACCACATCATCACTATGTCGTCAAAGTTGTTGTAACACTGTAAAATCGAATTAGTGAGACTTACTTTAAAAAGCATGCAAACCAATTGTCTTAAAAAAAACAAGTAAAGTGAAATAGGAATAGTATGTTGAACTGACAAATGTTTAGTTAGTGTACTGTCTCACAGATTCACTCAACGACACACCCCAGCCAGCATCAACTCAGCACACCTGGTCCCGATCACAATCACCGGAGTTCTGATTCACAGCACCTGCACCTCATCACTTCACTCACCACGCCAGCTCTGCATATAAACCCCAGTCAGTCCACAGCTCACTGTCCGGTCTCGTCTTTTGACGCCTGTGACTCTCCGGTTACTAACACTTCTGTCTGGTTCCAGGATATCCTGTATACTCTCCGCAAGTATATCCAAATTCAACACTAACCTCTCTGTGTGTGTGTATTCCAAGCAGCATCGGTGTGCGGCGGTTCTCCAGGATTCTCCAGACCGCCTATTCGTGTTCTCCAGTGATTTCACAGATATCCATTCCAGTATCTCCTGTGGTCATCTATCTCCGAGTCTGTATCACCGAGTCAGAATCCATTTCAGTATCTACGAGGCTGCATCAATATCCATTCCAGTATCTACGAGGCTGCATCAAGTTCAAGTGTTCGCCCTGTGTCCCTCTGTGTGGATATCAAAGCCTTCCTGTATTCAGGAGTTGCATACCATGTCTAAATAAATCTTGTTAACGTCATTCTCTGTGTACTCATCCTTGCAGTAGTGTGACAGAAGACCGGACCACACACCATGCAAGCTCCCTCGGCTTCTGAGATCTCCGCTGTATCTACCGAAGCCTCACATGCTGCCGCCGCACCCCAGCCACTGATGGATACCACAGCACACGCCACTGCCAATGCAGCCATAGCACAACATCAATCGCTTCAAGAAACCCTCACGTAATTCCGTCATACTCTTCCGAACTACCGACCTGCCTCAGTAAGTCCCATGGCCAAACCTGCTACTTATTTGGGTGAGGATGAGTGCAATGGATTCCTTCTTCAATGTAAACTCTACATGGAGGTGAACGCTGTTCAGTTCATTTCATTTCAGAAAAAGCCAAAATTGTTTTCATAATTTCTCTGCTCACAGGTCGAGCGTTGA
>NW_028296364.1:0-81088 GCF_964197995.2 Scardinius erythrophthalmus
GGGGGCCTCCTGGTGAGAAGAGCCCGATTCAACAAACAGGTTCCACTTCCAAGCATAAGCACGCCTCGTAGAGGGGGCTCTAGCTGAAGTGAGAGTGTCTACTACCACTGAGGGTAGGTCACTAAAAACCTCTGCGTCCTTTCCAGAGACCACACGTAGAGGTTCTAGAAGTCTTAACGTGGGCACCTTATGATGCTCCGTTCCTGAGAAAGGGGAATCCACCAAGGAAGGTCTGTCGCAAGGAGCTTGAGTTCTGGGAACCAGGTCCGGGTGGGCCAGTATGGTGCAACCATCAAGACCTGCTCTTCAATCCTCCCTGATCTTGCACAGGGTCTGTGCGAGTATAGGCTCACTGGGAGCCACTGTGTGCCAGTGCATTCTTGCTGAGGATCCCCTCAGTCAGGGAATAGAACAACTGGCAGTGGGACGTGTCCGTAGTGGCAAACAGGTCCACCTGAGCAACTCCAAAGCGCCTTTAAGCAACCTTACTGGGGGTGGAGTCTCCACTCTCCTGGGAGTGTGAGCTGCTGTGAGCGCGTCAGCTGCACATTTGAGCTCAAAAGCCAGAAGAGGAGATGGTGGGCGAGTTACAACATGCGACGGGAGCGTAGACAACCTTCGAGAATGATGTACGCAATGGTCAATGTGTTGCCCGTCCGGACCAGTATATGCATCCTGCAGCAATGGGAGAAACCGACCGAGGGCAAGGAATACTGCTATTAACTCGAGGCAATCGATATGCCACTGCAGTCGAGGTCCCGCCCAGGAGGCCGAGGCTGCATGCAAGTTGACCACGGCACCCCAGCCGGTGGTGGAGGCATCTGTTGAGACAACAACATTCCTGGACACTTGTAGAGAAACTCTGGCCCGTAGTAAAGCAAGGTCTGACCGCAGGCTGAAAGCCCGATAGTGATAGTCATCCGGATTGTGCCACAGTGCCATGCCCATCTCGTGGGACTCGGTTGTGTAGCCACTGTTGAAATGGTCTTGAATGAAGCAATCCGAGCAGTGTGTCCGTGGCTTCGGATGCCATATGCCCCAGGAGCCTCTGAAATTGTTTCAGTGGGACCGCTGTCCTGCTTTTGAATGAACTCAAGCAGTTCAGCACTGACTGAGCACGCCTGTTCGTGAGACGAGCTGTCCGGTTGACCGAGTCCAACTCCATACCGAGAAAAGAGATCCTCTGCACGTCTGCTCTTTTCCCAGTAGACCTGAAGCCCCAGATGGCTGAGGTGTCTTAGCTCCAAGTCCCTGTGTTCACACAACTGATCTCACAAGTGGGCCAGGGTGAGCCAGTCATCAATATAGTTGAGGATGCGAACACCCACTTCCCACAGAGGGGTAAGGGTGGCAGGGCGACATGGACAGCCCAAATGGGAAGCTGTGACCGTCCCTGAATGCAAAGCATAGGAACGGTTCGCTCCTGGACCACTAGGTTGGACATCATTTCACCACGGGACCGCACAGTGACTTTCGTCTCACTGAACAAAGGTAAGAAGGACATCCATCCACACTGAAAATCATTTTGTTTAGTTTTATTATAATTAAAAGTGTAAGTGAGAAGTACAGTCATGCCAGCACTTTGATATTTTGTTTCATTTTCATGTCCATACATTGAGATCAATAAATCATGGATAAATCAATATTCATGAACAGAATTGTTTTATAACTAAGAATCACATTTTGTGTATTTAGAGCAAATGGTTCTCATAATGTGGAGCGCCCTCATGTGGTACATCACCCCACTGTGTAAAACATATTTTACATTTGGGATGTTCTAAATCTCCTTTCTGACAAAGTTTTATTATAGCCTTGTGTGTCTAATCATTAGACCCTACTGCATTTTCTGCATTCTTATATTGATATATATACAGCTATGAAGGATGGAAACCCCCGGTGACGTCACACACACGGACTACCAAGATGGCGCGAACACCATGTATAAATAGACCGGATTTTTAACTGAACAGGTTTGGCAAATGACTCGTCAAATGTCGTAAGTATATTTGTATCACTCTTAACACTGTACTTAAAGGAGCATTTCACCCATGGGAACATTGATCTTCATTGAAAGTGGGTCATATATGTAGTCGAAATGTAAAATAAATTTTGAATTTGGTGCCTTCTTGACCGAGGAAAGAAAGAAAGTAACTTCAGGACGCATTTGTATGAAAGACAACAACTCCCACAATGCACCACATTGCACAGCTGCGCAAGCCACTCCCACTAATCCAGAACAGCATATGAATTACTCATCCGTCCATAAGGCTAGCTACCTACAACCGGAGCTTGAAATTCATTTCACACAAAATGTCTAACGTTAGTTATTTGGCGAACTCATTAATGAATTACTCCTCATTTGTATTTCTTTCGAAATGGTGAATTATTGCATGGTAACGTTACCGGGATGTTCAGTCAGATGCGGTGCGAAACTAGGATGGTTCACAACACAAACGTCCGTGTCCTCGTCTGATTCAGAGATTTCGTCTAGGAGAAATTCTTTGCCGCAGACGGACTCTATCTCTGTGTTCGTAGCGGTTCGTAGTTGCATAGTGAGATCACCGGCGCCACCAGTCCGCCCTAACTCGAGCCAGTCTGGGCTTCTCGTCCGCGACAGGCAGGTCTTCCGCCTCGGCTGCTCTTCGCTATAATGCGGCTTGTAAAGGTAGCCACAAACACCCGATTCGAGCAGCAGACTTCCGAAATCCTCTTCTTCTACATCATATTGAGTAACGTTACCCTCCGCTATTGTCATATTTTCACAGCTGGCTCCACAGTGCCTGTTAGCTTAGCTTCCAAACAAGATGGAGGATATTGCTTTCAGTTTCAGAAAGTGAAGTCCCACCCACTGATCTGTAATAGGTCTGTAGCGTGAGCGGGTCCCGCCCCCTGGAATAATGAGGAGCTAGTGTTTGTAGTCTCTACACTTTTCAATGAAATGTGACTTCTTGCTTATTATGACGCAAAATGATGATTTTTACGTCATAATAAGCAGGAAGTAAAACACTTAAATCCTTATTTCTCCCATCTCAGGGAAAAATGAACGAAAAATCCACGTTTATTATAATATATGACTGGGTTTCTAACAATACAAAGCTTAATGCAAATGGGTGAAGTGTCCCTTTAATAAACCATATAAACCAAATAATAATGGTGAGGTGATTTATTTCTGTACATAAGACAACATCCTATCATGTTATACACTGATGTTACAGCCACTGATTCACCATATAACTCACGTAAACCAGGTACCAACATAGAGGACGTACCACAACTAGTGATGGCCAGATCGAGGCCTCGTGAAGCAATGAAACAGTTGAACCAAATGTGCCATATTGTTTCGAGGCTTCGAATCAATCCGACACCCGTCTCAACGGTGACACCTAGTGGCCACTTGCAGGTGTTGATCTGAAACAACCTTGACGAGCCATTAAAAAAAATTGTTTTGTTTTTTTGTATTATTATAATTTTCTAATATGTGAAGATTGTAACCTATAGGCTCCTCACTGTGCATAATGTTATTTTGGTCTTGCAAAATGAATATTAATAAAAGAAATCAAGCCACAATGTCTCACTTTTTTAGAGATTTTTATTCAAAAATATTAATTTCTCTGCTGTGGAAGGACTTAGACTACTTTTTTTACAGATAATTTCTCCAGCCTTTGAAAAAATCCTCTCACAAGGGACACTTGTTGCTGGCATGCAAAGATATATATATATATATATATATATATATATATATATATATATATATAGTTTTGGTGATTTTCCTTTTATTGTGACAGGACAGTAGAGAGATGACAAAAAAACGAGGCGGGAAAAGTCCACGAGCCGGGACTCGAACTCGGGACGCCCGAGTGCAAATACGCTACATGTCGGCGCACTGACCACGAGGCCATAGGCGCCGACGGCAGGGTTATTTTTTAGCTAGGACATACAAATGAGGAAAGATTACTGCTATCTCTTTCCAGTTTCATTTAAATTCCAGTTAAATTTAAATGCAAGCCTAAATAGCCTATAACTAATCAAATCGCACTATGTCACTATATCACCAAAAATCCGCAATCTCAAAATCAAACTCCTCTCACAAAAACCCACGAGGTCAAGATGCGTTGATTTCACTTTTATACAGATGTGCGACTGTGTGGTCTGTTCCCGACCGTGTCAATCAAACGCTGATTCGGCGGACCACTGATGAAACACTTCGAGGCTTCGTTTGGCCATAGTCACGTGACATAGGTGTTTTGAATCACGCATCGGATCAGTGTTTCGAAACATCTGCGGGTCTGCGCTTCAGGATCTCGCAAAGCTTCGGAACGACTGTTTCGCGTCAGCCATCCTTAACCACAACACACCTTTAAACATACAATAACATCAAATTCTACACAAGTCCGTGTATACATGATTGTCAGTGCCGGCAAACTGACCGTGTTAACATGACGCCGGTGTATGAAATGTGCGTGTGTGTGTGCGTATTCAGTCCGTGCATAGTCACAGGCTTACCCTGTGACAAACCCGATCTGACAACCACCAATGTAGAGTAAAACAATCAAATCAACAGTGTGAATCACGACACAATATTTGACATAATTAAAAAAAAACTGAATAAAGGAGCTCAGGTGGTAGAAACTGGACTTGTTATGTTTTCCTTTTTGAATATTTGCAAATAACAAATAATGGTGATGAAATTCCCATCAATCAAGATCATGTTTGCCCTGTCCAGTGTTTAAAGGTCACATTGGGTTTGAAATAAGAACTCCAGCAATACTGACAGACAACAGTGGAGTCTAAACTTGTGTTTGGAGCAAGTTTCATCGGTATTTTCTAAGGTTTGTTCATTACCGTAATGTTGATTACCGTAAAGCCTTCAGGCAAAAAAAGACAGCAAAATATTGATTTACCCACAACAACAAGGTAAGGGCTTAAGAGCTTTACTCAGCAAGATATACAATATTTTATTTTTTAACACAAATACAGAAAAACAAAAGGAACCGGAACTGTGTGTGTACGAAACAGTGCACAGCTGGGTTAAAGTAACTAATATATGTGCAAGTAAAAAAAAAGGTGATACTCAACAGTATTTTCTTAATCACAACCAAACTACTTTATAAGTCAAATGTCAGTAAAGGTGTTTTGATGTATGTATTGTTCACCAGGTCATGGAGTTCATAAAACTCATAAAAAATTACTCATTCTGCATTTCGGTCCTGAGTGAGCAGAAGTGTGACAGTGAAATGAGAAAGAGAGACATCATTGAAAATGGCTGCAAAGATGTCAACACCTTCATACAAGCAAATTCAAATAATATTAATGATGTTTTATATAGTTCAGCAATCAATGATAAGAGGTATATATATATATATATATATATATATATATATATATATATATATATATATATATATATATTCAGCTGTCTCGCCTCAATCCATTGACAGTTTAGCAGCATCCCTCCACCACCCCTTCTCCACACTTCTAGCCATAACCATTTACATACGGGGGGGATTACTCTGGGTTTGGGCCGAACTCCGAGCTCGGAGCCCTCCCCCCAGACAGCATGCCAAATACGCATTAAACTTTACCCTCTCTAATTGTATGTAAGTGTGAACTTGTGAAAAGCAGTTTGTGGCAGAGGGGGAACTCCACAGGGCGGTAACCTGTTTAAGAGCAACCAGCCTTTTCCTGTGATCACGTACAAATTACAAAGTGGGTCGAGAGATGTGAATATGTTAGAGGGAAGAGGTCCACTCGTTACGTTGTGTTGGGGTGTTAACTAGGCTGGCCTGTACGGCAAACTTAATTTATAGATGACAGACTGAAAAGAGCCTCACAGAGCTTTACAATACTTTTCTAATCATTTGTTCACTTCTCATTTTCTGTCTTTCTTTGTTTTTCAAGTGCAGAAAAAAAAACACAATGAGAATCAATTACGAAGCAAAAAAAAAGTTCTTCACATGTGCTGTAAACATGACAAACACAGTTTGAGAGCAAAGTATAATGACACAACACAACAGATTTATACTTGTACTTAATTATATTTGTGCTCATATTTTGTGCAAAATCAGTGCGAAGGTTTTTTTTTTTTTTTTTTTTTTGAAGAGCAGCACACAATAATATCTCCACTGTCTCATGATTTACATTAAATGAGCATAATGTTAAAATGACTTTACGTTATTTCTTTAAATTGATGTTGTCAGAGAGCTACTCTCTGAGAGAACAAAGGAAATTACCAATTGAACTCACCATTTGAGACAAAAGTCTCACCTCAGAATACATCTCTCTCCCTCTTCCCCCACCCTCTCTCTCTTATGCTAAAATTATGAGATTTACACACAATCTATATGGTTTAAATGATAACAATTATCTGGTTTTATAAGTGTTTGGTATCATTTCAAATGTCTCAGTGCGACTGGTACAAAGGTCTCATTTCCAAACAAGTAAAACAAAAGGTAATACGGTTTTAAGAGTTTAGAGATAGCTGGCACACAAAGGAAGGTGGTCTCTAGACAAATGGTTTCACACCCCCAAAAGGTGTAACCTCTGAATGTAAATTTCCATTCCATGTGAAAGAAGTTTCTGTCTATATAAGGAAATGCAACGAGAAGACCGGGGCCTTCTGTTACTCAGATGAGCCCATGATGTTAAAGGATCTCAAAGACTTCCGCATCATGTATTTTAATGTCGGGTTTGCATCTCTTCTCTTTATTCCAGAGCTTTTGATGTTTTGTATTGATTATCTTTGAATTGATTATGTAATTGGCATGATACATTTACCTGACATAATAAATTGTTACATTTGATTGAAATAACAAGAGAATACATATTCAAATGTATTGCATGTAATCAAAAAATACTTTGCCTCGAGAAAAGACAGTAACACATAGAGACACGTAACCTTCCGGATGCCAGCTTTGGGCTGATCGAGCGTGAGCTTACAATGTTATATCCTGCACTTCTTCATGCATGTCTCTGTGTGTAATTGTGCTTATAATGTGCAAGAATCAGCTAGTCTACTGAATTCTTAAGCACTCTGTTAACACTTTTTGTGCATTAAAACACTTTTTAATGAGAGTAGTGAATGATCAAAAACAGATGAGGGGAGAAAGACACAGATGTTTTTTCCACCTCTCTGTAATCCTCAATAAAACTGATCTACTACCCTTAAACTCGTCTGATGAATTGTCTTGCATCTCAACAACACCACAATATTGTGCACAGTGCTGGGGGTAAGTAACGCAAATTACTTTTTAGAGAAAGAAATCAGGTGTGTTCTAATGTATTGGATCCGTGCATCAGGTCTTCAAGGGATAGTTCACTTTGAAATTAAATTTTGGTATGTTTTAGCTTACCTCAAGGGCATCCAAGATGAAGGTGTCTTTCTCCGCAGTAGTTTCAGTTTTGATATTTTTAGGTCAAACCGTTCTTGTCTGTCAGTCATATCATGCAGGTCTACGGTCACTGTCTCAAAGAGCATGCACAAAGTCCAAATTAAAACAATTCCCCATAGTCCAAATTAAACAATTCCCCATTGTAAGTACACATTGATGGCCTAAGACACAAAACGAGCGGTTTGTGTGAGAAAACGAACAGTATTTATATCGTTTTTAGCTCTTATACACATTCCAAGTGATCTGAGGGCGCGCGCGCATCCTGGTGTGTGATGTGTATGCAGAATGGTGCATAGATATATACACTAGATGTCGCCTTGTCTACGGCAGTTCATTAGAACGAATGTCTTTAAGGCGACATCTAGTGTATATATCTATGCACCAGTCTGCGTACACGTCACACACCAGGATGCGCGCGCCCTCAGATCACTTGGACGTGTATAAGAGCTAAAAACGATATAAATACTGTTCGTTTTCTCACACAAACCGCTCGTTTTGTGTCTTAGGCCATCAATGTGTACTTACGATGGGGAATTGTTTAATTTGGACGATGGGGAATTGTTTTAATTTGGACTTTGTGCATGCTCTTTGAGACAGTGACCGTAGACCTGCATGATATGACTGACAGACAAAAATGGTTTGACCTAAAAATATCAAAACTGAAACTACTGCGGAAACAAAGACACCTACATCTTGGATGCCCTTGAGGTAAGCTAAAACATACCAAAATTTAATTTCAAAATGAACTATCCCTTTAAAGAGACTGCAGTCTAATAAACCTGCTGTCTGTGTCATTGATAATCAAACAACAACATTTAAAGCACTGTTTATTTCATTTGTATCTTTCTTATATTGTATTTGTCATATTTATTGTAATGTGCATCATTCTATATTTAAAAGATAAATCATTTAATGAAATAACTTTATTGTTATATAAAATTGCATAAAAAAATATTAAATTACTCATCATGAATTAAGATGTTGGTTCACCCACCTCTATGCCAAACTGTAGCGTTGCTGCTTTTAGTTAGTTACTCGTCAAAACTGATGAAAACTAAATAAATTATTTACATTTACAAAGTCACATTGCATTTATTCTTAAAATGACTCCCACACATTGACAGAAAAAAAAAACAGGAAATTACCTACACTGAAAAAAAAGGAAAGCAGCTTTATTGAGAATACTAAAATAATACACTTACAATCTACTTAATACATTTATGTTTGCGATGCAAACATAATTACATTGCATAAACTCCAAGAGAATTCAACACAGTCATCAAAAAGTGATATGATCATGTTGCAATAATATGTTCAAATCAATTAAGACTCAATTTACCATCAAACAGATGGTGTTCACTCAAAATGATTTTACTGCTGTCGAATTTACTTAATTAAAACGAGCTAATACAACACAATTGTGTTGTATTTTGGCACTTAATTTCATCATGTATAATTAACCTAATTCAGTTGTTGCAACATGTAAATATTGCATCAGTGTATTTCTGAAACTGCATTAAAAAAAAGAGAGGTACATGTTTGTTTCAGCTTATTCTATTTTATTTTATAATTTTTATATGATGCAAACAAGGCGATTTGGCTTCCATGCGTTCTCAATCTGAAAATTTAGCAAATGCGGGTTTCTGGGTAACGTTATGTGTCATTTCAGTGCTGGGGAAAAAAGCATATTTTTAGACTTATGTTGAAATGCTGCCCACAAAGTCAATTTGGCTTTTATTGAAGAAAGGAAGGAAAAAAAATTCCCCGCATATATATTTTTTTTGGTCTGTCTTTTTTGAGTTTTTTTTTATTTTTAAATATTCGTGTGCGCGGGAGTATTTGGACTAGAGCGGCCGCGCACGCGCAATATACGACAGGACCGTTGGTCTGGAGAAGGACATCTGAGGGGATTGACTTTATGAGGTAAGATTATCCTTACAAATTTAATATTATATTCTGAAAATATCTGTCCATCTAACTTTAAATACAATAAATAGTTTTTTAAGATAATCCCACACTTTTTAAATCATGTCGACTGTTTATTTCGTCGAGTGTTGTAACGTTAGCCGCTTGGTCAGGGTTTGTCCTGCATAGAAAACTACGAGGTTTTCCGCCTGACCGACTCCATAAAAGTTCGTCCCACTATATTCAAAGTTATCGAAAGCCATTCTATAGATTAATGTGAGGGACAGAAGAATATTTACATCCTAAAATTAAAGTTCAAGGAAACTTGTCTTCCGTCTGCTGTGGCTGCCAATCATTCTCCGTTCAGCTGCAGCATTCCAGCGTGCCTCATACGGTTAACGTTACGACAGTCAGCACGGTAAAACTCTCTCTGATATGATATAATCCCATTATAATGCTTGATCTGTATATAAAGGGCTGTGGATCTGCATAAAATTACTTCGTCTTGCTGAAGTGTAGCACGGTTTCTAAACGATGTCGTCACTGCTACCGGTGTCTGTTAGGCCTCGTTCAGATTTTCAGTCCATCACACTAGCACTAATACTTTAATTGGCATCATAAGCAGAATAACTGGAATTTAAAACTGTAAAGAAACAAATAATCTGTAAACTGTTGGATAGATATACACTAGGATGTGTATTTTTCATACTTTTCAATGCGCACTGTGACTCCATGGGCACATTGCAAACAGCAATATAACTTAAATTGTTTTTCTTTAATGTATTTCATAAGTATACATGTAGTAATTTGTATTTTATTATTAACATGTGAAGATTTTATAAAATTACTGTCAGATTTATTCAAGAATTGCTGAATTGACCTTTCGCAGGGAGCTTGATTGACAGGTGATCTGACCAATCATACTTCGCCATCCGCCATTTTGTCTGACAAAGCAGTCAGGAGAGTTAGCAGCTAGTAGATTAACATAGGAGGATTTGAACTTGTAAAACGGAGTGTACTGACGCCTTTCCGTGGTTAAAACAACATTCATTATGTTTGTTCATGTTTATTTGAGGCTATAAATTAACTAGAAAGAAGAGATGATCGGTTCACGAGCAGCTTAACTGATGCTCTATACAGCGATCTGTCACGACACATTAAAGAGCCACAAAACGGTATTTATTGTTTAAATTTCTTTAAAAAGTGACCAAATTTGAAAGGTGAGACTTTGTTTAATATGTTTAATATCAAACGTAACTGAAAAGTAACCTGGTCTGTCCTGTCTGTCAGCGTGCCGCGATGTATTTTTCACTGCGTGAGAACATGGTGTGGCGTGAGAACGGCGTAAGTTAGCTTGTCGGACAGTAACTAAGGGGGGCGGGTCTTTGCAAACGGTCAATAATACACTCACCTAGTTTAATATGTTTTTGTCATATCTTATGATTATATAATTTTATTATTGTTTTTATTCATGACTAATTGTTTGTATTTCTCTCTTTTCAGTAACATTTGCTGTACATGTGGACTTGCAAGGCCTGTTCAGTAGTTGTAACAAGTAGGTTGAAACTATTGCAGCATTATAGGCTGAAACATAGACATTTTGGACGTAATAGTTGTTTTCCATGTGTATATTTAAACTGCCCATGCTCGTTTAGAACGTGGAATGCTCTTAAGATTCATTTGAATAGATTCCATGTGACTCAAACTAGGCAGAGACAGTCTAAAAATAGCATATTTAATTGCCATATATGTAATTGTGGAGACCTGTACTCCGAGAAAGATTATTGGGCTCATATTAATGCACATTTGAAAAAAAATGAATTGATAACGTGCATGTTTTTACATTGTAACTTTAAAACAAACATCTGTGGTACGTTTAAATCTCATAAAAACAGAAAACATAATTCTTTTTCACTTAAAGATTTTAAACCTGGGATAGTAACTACTACCACAGTAGTTTCACAGGAATCAGATGTTGAAGAGGATGATGAGGTAGAGGCATGTCATGATATAGATTCTGCTTCTGATGTCTGTTCCACAAAGGACCTACCAAATATAATCAAACACAATTTTGCAGCAGCGTTGTTAAAGCTTGAACATTTGTCCCATGTACCAAGTTCACAAATTGATGAATTTTTACAAGAGCTTTACAATCTAAATAGCACTTTATCAATTCCTCTTAATACGGATGTTCTTTGTGATGCTTTTCAGAAGCATAATCTTCAAGTTGAGAAATCTGTCCTGAGTGAAATAGCTACTACACTGTGCACAGTTAACCCTATTCACAAAGCTATACAAAAAGGTGGCTCCCTTAGTTCTGCTTATCAGCGTAGGCAGTATTATAAGGCTAACTTTAATGTAGTTGATCCAGTTGAGTATATCCTAGATGCTAAAAACAAAAAGACTTTTCAGTACATTCCTATTCTTGATTCCCTACAAGTTCTGTTAAATAGGAAAGATATTTTAGACAACATATCACAGGATCTGAAAACACAAGAAACTGAGGCGGAAGGTCTATATCGGTCTTTTAGAGATGGTCTTCATTTTAAGCAAAATAGCTTCTTGTCAGGACAGGACTTAAGACTGTTTGTGGGTTTATATATTGATGATTTTGAGCTCTGCAACCCCCTGGGGACATCCCGCAAAAAACACAAGCTTTGTGCAGTCTATTGGGTGCTGAGTAACCTACCTCCTGGGTCCAATTCATCATTGTCCTCCATATACTTGGCCCTACTATGTAAAACTGATGATGTCAAAACATATGGCTATAACACAGTGTTAGAACCACTCCTAAAAGACCTCAAATCCTTGGAAGAAAATGGAATTTTTATACCACAGCTAGGTAAATCACTGAAGGGTACAGTTATCCTTGTTGCTGCAGACAATTTAGGAGCTCATGCTTTAGCAGGCTTTAATGAAAGTTTTTCAGGGCATTATATTTGTCGATTTTGTACTGCAAGCAAACTAGACATTCAGTCAAAAGAGGTAAGAACAGGTGCTTTCAGCCTCAGAACAAAAGATCTCCACATTGCTCACGTGAGGTCAGCTGAAGATAATAGTACTAGTTGTTTTGGAGTGAAAAAAGCTTGCCCTCTAACTAAAGCTCTTTCACATTTTGATGTTCTAACTGGATACCCTCCAGACATTGCCCATGATATTTTTGAGGGTATTGTACCTGTTGAGCTTGCAAAGTGTCTCACATTGATAATATCAAAGAAGTACATTACTTTAAATGAAATCAACAAATTAATTTTAGATTTCCCATACAAGTGGACTGATAAGACTAATAAGCCACATGTTTTGCCTCAACATCTCTCAAGCAGAAAAACAATAGGAGGTAATGCTCATGAGAACTGGAGCTTGTTACGTTTGCTTCCATTTATAATTGGTCCTCAGATTCCTGAACATGAGCCTGCATGGCAGATTCTCTTGGAATTGAAAGATATTGTAGAACTCGTTGTTGCCCCAGTTCACAATGACGAGTCCATTGCATACCTAGAATGTAAAATATCGGAGCACAGACAAAGATATAAAGAGTTATTTTCTGAAGAGAGATTGCTGCCCAAACACCACTACTTGGAGCATTACCCGCAAATAATCAGGCTGTTTGGTCCTCTTGTGGGATATTGGACAATCAGGTTTGAAGCAAAGCACAGCTTCTTTAAACGAGTCATTAGACATACCAGTTGTTTTAAAAATGTCCCACTCTCCCTGGCTACAAAACATCAGCTAATGATTGGGTACCAGCTGACATTGCCAAGTCTTGATAAGTCAGAGCTAGATGTGTCAAGCGCATCTGCAGTCCCAGTGCATATTTTGAAGGACGAAATAGCTCAGGTTGTAAGGCACAGATATCCTCATCTTTCTGAAATCCATATCACAAAAAACGTTTGGAGCAAGGGTATCAACTACAGGACAGGAATGATTGTAGTTCATGGATCTGAAGGCGGATTACCTGAATTTGGTCAAATTGAACAAATTTGTGTTTTGCATCAGAAGTTGTTCTTCATTTTAAAAGAGCTGTGTGGGTGGTATCGAGAACATTACAGAGCTTACGAGCTAAGTCAGTCCCCTACGCAAGCACTTAGTCTTGTAGAAGTCAGTGAATTAACTGATGAATACCCCTTGGCTGACTATTTGGTTGGACGTGTGCAGATGGTAACACTGAAGAGATTTGTCTGTGGTAAAGGTAAGAAATCGAAACCTAAAAATATATTTAAAAACTAAATAAATCTATATATATATTTATATATTGTGAGACAATGGATGATAAATAGGGATATGAATTTCTGCCAAAAATGCCATTCGAAAATCAAGGAGCAAAAGAATATCGTTCGGGGAAAAAAGCACATTCTCACAGTGACAGAAAGTGAGGCAATTTCATCAATTTGTCATCAAACTGTTAATTGAACATGTTCTTGTCGTTTTTTTTTTTTTAGATAGTTTCTAATTCATATTAATTGGAAGAAGAAAAAACTAAGCACGACAGTCCATTTCTGCATTGCCAAACCAGATGCTCGTTAGACTAAAAAATAAGATAAATGCGGTAGGAATCAGGATACATTTTGAGTTTATGCAAACCTGCCTTGTTACCGGCAATAGCCTACTTTTTAAACAAATTAGTTTCAGTTAACCCCCTGGGGTCGGCGCGATAGGCTCGTTTTTTTCCGTATGAGTGCAAAAAAAAAAATAGCCTAACGGCCGGTTCACACCGACTGCAACTACATCACTACAGCAGCAAACGCGACTCCTGCTCGCGCTCTGAATGCACTCATTGATTAACATGCACGCTGAAAAAAATACGTGCTGCTCACGTGCCAAACGCAGATGTAACCTGTACTAACTAAAACTAATTGCTTGTATAGAACAAGCAGTGCTGATACTGGTGAAATAGTCAGATTCAAGGATCGGAACTGTTAGACAAACAAAAGCCCAACAAGCTTATTGTCAGGTTTATGTTCTGTCATGTGGACCCTTGTTTTATGATTCTGTTTCCTTTAGTTCCTATATATAAAAAATGTTGAAAAGAATATTGTGGCCAAACTTGTTTCACCATCAACATGATTTTTTTTGGTTTGCCCACAATTATTTTATGTGTTCACCATTTGTTTGTTTTTCTCTTTATACAGACAAAGACATTGGACAATGACGACATCTGTACTAAGAGTAATTTTAGGCAAGGACAGCTGCCAGAGAGTTGTTTTTCCAACTGGCTTGCCTGAGACATTGACTGAACTGGAGGATGTGGTAAGGAGTCAGTGTAAACTTCAAAGTGCCTTTCGCCTGCAGTTCATGGACACACTTTTTGAGGACCAGTTTATGAACTTAACTTCAGTTAATGAAATAAAAAACAAAGACACAATCAAGATAATACACTTGACTGACTCCCTCACACCTCTGTCTGGCACAATGAACACTTCAAATTCTGCTCCAGGACATGCTGAACTTCCCTCATCCTGTTCTTCCGATACTTCTGCTCCAGGACATTCTGAACTTCCCTCATCCTGTTCTTCCACTACTATCATCCTCTCCTCTCCAGAGTCCACCACACGATCATCTTGGCCTGATACATTTAGCATTCCACATTTCTCCTATGATGCAGAATATAAACTTGAACAGGCCAATGGTGTCTTTAGAGAAAAAGGAACACTACTTATCCCTGATATTAAACTCAAGTCTGACATACTCGAGGGGTTGATCCAAAAAATTGTTCAATACAAACTCTATGTCACAGACAGGGAGTTTGAACAAGTCGCAGATGCACTCACGAAGAGGCATCCATGTTTAGCAGAGAGGGGCTCAGACACTGGCTATGGAGGCTGGAAAGTGAGTCTAAAATACAAACTTTCAAACTATCGCACACATCTCAGAAAAATTGGTTGTCCTGAAGTTACTGTAAATGAGTTAAAAAACAAGCCAGATGGAAAACAAAGTCCTGCCTACAATGTCAAGAAACCCAGGAGAGGTGAAGTGGACTACTGCCCGTCCTACCCCATTGGAGAGAATGACCAAACGCTAGAGACTGCCAGAGTAGAGCTCCTTTCTGATGTTAAAACAAGAAACAACAGAGAGACTATTAAGACTAAAATGCAGCGAACATTTGCACTAAGAAGACGTGAAGTTCTTCGTTGTGCTCCTATGATCAGCGACTTCCTAACAAGATGGCCAGCTCTCTTTGATGTGACTGAGGTTTGTGACGGGGGTTTACTAGGGCTGGGTATCGATTCAGATTTTACAATTCGATTTGATTTCGATTCGCAAGCTATCAGTTCGATTCGATTTTGATTCACACAGGACATTCACGTCATATAATTGCATAGGCTTGACATCGCGATTGCGATATGATTAAAGTACCCATGAAATCAAAATTGACCCTATTTACTTTGTTAGCGCATATTACTAGTCTTGTGGTGAACAATTAATCCGTGCAAGAAAATATTTTAAAAAAAATTTTTTTACCATGGTAATCTTTAATCAAAATCTGAAAATGCCCCTCCCCTCTGCATTGGAGGACCTTCTCTGATGACGTAGGTTTGAGGAATTGGTTTGGGCAACGCTTAACCACTCCCCTCAAACCGTTAACAGAGGCTTTAGTCTGCTATGAGCAGACATGGAGAGGAGGAGCGCTTAGAGTAAAACCCTGCCCTCTGTTCAATATTCCTTTTCACTGGGAAATACGTCATAACACTGGAGAAAAGTCGTTTGCAACTTCCGGTTCACGGGGACTTTAAATGTGCAGCACTAGTTGAGGTTATTGTATGATTAAGATAAAACAAACAAAATCTCACAGCATTAGCTATAAAATGGAGTTTGCAAGCCTATGAACAGTGGAGGAAAACTAATACTGGCTTTTGGGTAATAGATAAATAAATGTGGAAAAAATTTTATTTGTGGCGTTTGAGAATCGATTTTGAATCGACCACATTTAAAAAAAATGATTAATCGAAAAATCTATTTTTTTGCCCAGCCCTAGTGTTTACTACTTGGTGAATATTTATTGTAATGAGGCATAGCTTATTGTTGAAAGTGCTTTCATGTTAATTTTCTACTTTCAGGTGAATACAGAGTTTAAAAGAATCACGACCATTCCTCTACAGTCAAAATTTCTATCTCAGCTTGACCTTCACTATGCAAATTTCCTGAAGGTTTTTGAAAGGCGTCCAGGACAGCAAGGCAGAATGCTGAAAGAAATGATGTCAGCTGTAATCCAAGTAAGAACAACAGATAGTTAAAGGTGTTTTTTTCGTGTGCTGGGTTCGCAATGTTTTTGTCTACTATAGTCACTGTGTCTGATTATGATTTTGACTATGAATTCTTGTCATGTAGTAGACATGAAACATGTCAAGTCTACACGTTGCAGTGACGGTTGTTGTGCACTGACACTATTTGAGATGAAACAATTGATTCTTGAATCCTGACACTCATTGTAGTTTACAGATCAATGCAACACCCTATGTCAAACAGATCAGGCTGATATCAAATGTTAGAGATGAGGCAGAAATATTTCATTAAAATTTTCTATAAAATTCTTAGTGAATGAGACCCATTTAGCTTTATTTGTTAGTGTTGAGTAGTGTCTATAGCTGACCTTTTTCCATTTCTGCTCTGACTTCTTTTTAAGGATGACATTGATGCATCACGAGAACTTGCCATCAGAGGACTCTGCATCTATCTTAATGAGGACCCTAAAGATCTTATGCAGGAGTATGTGGTAAGTGGTTATAGCTGCATAGACTGAACTTGTTTGTTCTAGTTTTAACGTCGCAGTCGTCCTCAACCCCCCCACCCCGTACGCAAAAAATAATTTCTAGGTTGGCAGGTATGCTATGAACAGTGGAGGAAAACTAATTCTGGCTTTTGGGTAATTGATAAATATGGAAAAAAATCGATTTGTGGCGTTTGAGAATCGATTTTGAATCGACCACATATTAAAAAACGATTAGCCCTACTAGACAAGTAATTGGCAATGTCACTTTGTAAAGAAAGACTACACGCCCACCCGTATACGCATTCAAACGTGCATGCCTATAGATTAAACATGTAATATGTGTATGCCGTACAGCCAAAACAATCTATGTTGCATTCATTTCCTGTTATCACTGTAAAACTGTTTTGAAACCATCTGTATAGGCTATGTGCACAAGAGTAGTGACGAACTTCCGCAATTGTCAAAAGTCGGCATATCAGTTTCTGGTTTACAACTGTCTTCATCCGCATCAACTATAAACAAACAAGATGAGTGCTGCTGTTGTACAAGAAAAAGTTTCTAAGAACTGTAGGTGGATCTAATGCCCGTTTCACACATACTCCGTTTGCAGTGTGTGTGCGGTGCAGGAGCAGCACGCAAGTGCTTTCACACATGCTGCGTTTGCAGTGAATAACTGATACGCGGCTGTAGTAGCCTACACAAACACATACTTACTATTTATTTTATTTAAAATCCAGAAGTTATGCTGCAACTTTTATTTATAAAAAAAAAGTTTTGTCAGCATTGCGATTCTCTTTGTACACATTAGGGGTTGCACGACTACTGATTTCTGCTAGGCGATTTCTTATCAAAACAATACTCGAGTTACTCGACTACTCGTGGTTCATGCTACTGTAAATAAAAAGACATGAAATAGCTAGATCTTATCAATAAACATTTATTAATTCATAGCCTAATGCAACAATTACATAAGTAAACTCTCAAAACATTATAATTATGACATTTCATTTTTAAATTTTCATGTAACAGTCTAAAGCCAAATAAATAGCCGTTCTTGTCTTTCATTTCAGACGTCTGCTTCTAGGGGCCGTTCACAAATCGCGTCTTTTTCGCGCTCAAGGTCGTTATTTCAAATGTAGGCGCGCGGTGAGTGCGCTCATAATGGAAGCAACGTGGTGCGCTTTTTTTTCCAGGCGGGTTTTTCCTTCTCATCTCAAGAAATATATTTAGTAGTAAAGCTAATGCAAGGGCTAGAAATCAATTAATCTTTTGCTGATACTTATTCGTCGTCATCATGGAGAGCGCAGTTCATGGTTGCATAGCAATGACAGACGCCATGGGAGCGGAGCGCAAGCGCTTGTAGGAGACAGCGGCACGGCCACGTTTTTAGACGCAATATGTGAACGGCCTCTTGAAGAGTGGGCCAATTACAATATTTTTGTCATCCTTGATGAAATACTTCCACAAATTTGACGTGTGGTGTCTGTTGGTGACGTTCACCATTTTTAATTAATTTATGGTTAATGGACGCTCGAGTAGTCGATTGTTTCCTACAGTTCAAAATGGCGAAATTCGACAAAAGTATATTCGTTTGCCTTATTATTTTTGTCATTCGTTTCACATTTATGACCTAAAAAAGCTGTCATATATGAAATGTTTAGTTAGCTAACGTTACTTACATCTTATCTCGCAATTGACCGTAACCTGAATCGTCAGTTGATCGCTCTGCTCAAATTCACGCTCAGCACAGCAGCTTCTTTGAACATAAAGCCCGCCTACTTTGATTTGATTGGTCATATCAAAATATTCTGACATTGATGAGCAATGACAGACCAATGAGACTCAGATGAACACACACACACAAACAAACACACACCCTCTGTTTCTGAAGTGCTCTCTGCGTGCTCAGCGCCGCTGCGGATTGAAGACCGCGCTGAATCTGATTACAAGACTGAAGCGCGAACATTATTTCATATAGAGCTGGTAAGTCCCGCCCCTTCCGTAAAACACCGCTGGACCTCAAAGTTGAAAAACCGTCAATGCAAGTGAATGGGAGAAAATAATTATTTTCTGATCCCGTTTGAATTGTGCCATGAATTGAACATATGTTGTCTGTGAATTTTTTATATAACATTTCATGTTACGAGTTTGACAGTATGTGGTATGATTCTTCGGCTAGCAGTTGTGGAAAAGACATAACGAGAAAGACTACATGTCGCATATGTGACGTCACCCCATAAAGTTGACTTACCCGTGGTTTTCACCAACCTCAACGATTTTGTTCTCTCCCTGAAAGAAGGCGATGAAGTGCATCAAAGACACAGCCATGTTTAGCAGGATCCGTGAGCTAGTGTCCGTGTGCTAGTGGTGTTGACGTTTCAAACGCGTTGAAAGCAGCGAGAGTTGTAGTCCACAAAGTGCTCTCACACAAAGTCTAACCGTATCAAACTTCTACCCGCTAAATTATAGCATTCTTTACACGGAAAGTTATATAAAAAATTCACAGACAACATATGTTCAATTCATGGCACAATTCAAACGGGATCAGAAAATAATTATTTTCTCCCATTCACTTGCATTGACAATTTTTCAACCTAGAGGTCCAGCGGGGTTAGCGGAAGGGGCGGGACTTACCAGCTCTATAGCCCTTCGGGCAGGCCGTCTATGCATTTTGGTAGCCCGACTGGAAAAAACACAATAGCTATCGATCCTCGTCGGACTACTTTCTTGTCAACAAGTGGATTCAGAGCCATCGCATTACCAATGTTGTGATATTACTGATCATGTGAAGATTTTGCAGCGGCGCTGAAAATCCAGCGGCGGCGCTGCGCCGCTGCTTAATACATTGTAGGGGAAACACTGCCGCATACACGTTTAAACCAAGCGGCAAACTCCCCGTCTCTTTCTTGAAACCAACACGGAAGTGAGTTAAAGATGAACTGAACTGAAATAATCAACGTTGATAACGTTTGTTTATGACAATTAAAAGTAAATTATAAAAAAAATTGAATTAAAAATATCAATATAGCTCTTTTTTTTTTTTAAGCAACACAAAAATTGCGTTTGTTAGTATAAGAACGCTGGCAATTCCGATGACGTCACCGGCATGGTAGAACCTGCGAAGGTATATAGGCAGCTATAGCTGCAGGTCCTATACACAGACGAAAATAAGTAATTTTAATGGCATGGGTATCTGACTACCACCACACGCCCGGCCCAACACATTAACTGTAATTATGAACCCAAGCCCGATTTAAACCTGACCATTTTTTAATACGTGGGCCGTTATAACCAGGGGCGGCGCCAGATAATTTTTTTAACGCAGGTGCTGAGGGGGTGCTAGATATACAAATAGTATTAATAAATGAGCAAACATAGGACACTTACTATTTAATAATCAATTATTTTAATTATCACAATTAAAGTATTCATTTTATTCAATTGAACAAGCAACATTCAGCATAGATATATTCTTATAGATGTATTATTTTTAATAATGATAATTAATAATTAGCCTAATTATTTCAACATATCTCGTTATTTCGTAATATGTAGCGTACATACTATCTGTGCTTGCAACAATTTACTTGAACTTCATAGGCAATATATCTATGGTTTAACGGTTTAACCCATTTGAGAGGCGGCCAAAATCAGAATTTAAAATGGACTGAATAAGTTCTCTACGAACTTGAACGACTTGAGCGATGCCGTGCTGACGGACCATGAAAGAGTGACTGACATGTATGCACATATATCACTGTCATAATCACTGTCATACACAAACACTCTCGAAGTAATACACAGTCTCACTTGTAGCCTTGTATTTTAACTATTATAATATTTCGAAGGGCAAAAACAGGAACTTTTAATTGGCTTTACCCACTTTAGGCTTCAAAAATGCTCTTCAGAAACCTACGGGTGACGTCACGGACACTACGTCCATATTTTTTTACAGTCTATGGTTTAAACACAATTTAAACAACGTAGGGCTATTATTCCATGCATTACTTACATTAAGTTTCTCAAGCAAGTGGTCAAATATTTAACTTAAAATTGACAAAAACAGCCTTTTCTTTTGCATTTAAATTTTAATAAAATAAATCTTGCATGTCACAAAGAATGTTTTTCCACCTCCACGAATAAGACGAGTGTTGTTCATTATGTCGCCTTGTTAAAGCAAATTGTAGTTTTACTTGCTTTACCCAGGTCTTCTAAAAGTAAAAAGATGACTGAAAAATAGTAGTATATAATTAAATGCATTTTTGGTAAGATAACTACATTTTATTTAATTAAACGCATTTATGGTGAAATTACCACATTTTCAGGTCAATCTTTGTTCATTTTGACCACGAAACTTGCACTGTCACTTTAATTCAGCATTTCCAGCACAGCAAAAATAGACTCGGTGCGGAAACGATCACTGCACTGCTGTATACTGTATTTGCCTGTATGCACCTTGAGTGGATCAACGGACTGCAACCGCGTGCAGTGTGATCTAACCTGATAACATGGGTACGTAAGGAGCACTACTGTGTGCCACTTTGCTCTGCTTCAAGTCGCTAACAGCCATTTGAGCTTCAATTTCGCTGCACAAAATAGACATTTTGGGTGACGCGCAAGTAAACCGGAAACAGATATGCCGACTTCTGGCGACAGCGAAAGTTCATCACTACCCTTGTGCACAGAGGCTATTAGATTAGTGTTTATGTACTGCAAATTATTAAAAATGCACTTGCCCAGTAAAAACTCTAAAAGCCTTATGGCTTTATCCCTTATGGTTCGTGTTAGTGTTTTAATTATATACCCATCTAATCTTTTAATACTTTCTTCAGGACATGGATGAGGATCTGTTTCACAGTGCCATTGAGAAGACCACCATGGGGATCTTCGTGATAAAGCACATTGCTGAGAATGAACCCCGAGATGTGGGAATTGTCCTTGAGGGTGTCATTGTGCTTCAGGACCTTGAGAATGTGGCTTTTGCAACTACAATGTTGTTTGGTCTAATTTATTCTCTTAACCTGAAGTACCCCACAACGTTGCGCTACACTTTTGAGATTTTGCAAAAAATCATCATGGAGTTGGATGGGGGTGAGCTCTCTATCAAGGCCCAAAACTTCAAATCCAAACTTCACCTGTGAGATGTACTGCTTTTTCACAGGATGCATGAACTAACAGTTCTGAGTACTGCCTTTCTTAGGCACTTACAGTTTTGAGGTTTCTACACATTCAGCACAAGTTCTACACATTCAAGTTGTGCAGAGGAGTCAGAGGACAGTTTTTTTTTTTTTTTCTGGAAATCAAATTATTTGTGCTTCAATGTTCTATTTGTTTATAAAGACAGTTTCATGAATGCAGGTATGAGATATAACTCATGTTCATGATCTTGTTAAAACATTTCTTATGAAGAGTTCACTTCGATCTAAAATGGGCATGCATGCATATTGTGTAGAAAAGGAAGGGTTTTTTTCTTCTTTTTTTACACACTAGTTTAAGTCATTTTGATATTTAATCACCAAAGAGATTCTAAAAAGATGTCATTTCATAGTCATTTCAAGATGTCAAAATTTTGTTCAGTTCTGGACTGACCGTTTTGATGTTTACATTACACAAGGTCTGCACATTAAATGTGTTGAAGAGAGTCTGAGAGAACAAAGTTCTCTTTGAATTGTGCAAAATTTAGTTTTCACAGAAATTTGAGATGTTATATTCTTATATATCTATGATATGAATCTGATGGTCTTTGTAAATGAGATTATATGTCTAGCTAGAAAATAGAGACTGCATCCATCAGATTCAGTACTTGTACTTTTTACTTGCATAATTTTTAAGTGGAGTCAGGACAGTTTTTTTTTTTATTTCATGAAATCAAATTATTTGTGCTTCAATGTTCTATTTGTTTATAAAGACACAGTTTCATGAATGCAGGTATGAGATATAACTCATGATCTTGTTAAAACATTTCTTATGAAGAGTTCACGTCTTCGATCTAAAATTGGCATGCATGCATATTGCGTAGAAAAGGAAGGTTTTTTTTTCTTCTTTTTTTACACACTAGTTTAAGTCATGTTGATATTTAATCACCAAAGAGATTCTAAAAAGATGTCATTTCATAGTCATTTCAAGACGTCAAATTTTGTTCAGTTCTGGACTGACCGTTTTGATGTTAACATTACACAAGGTCTGCACATTAAATGTGTTGAAGAGAGTCTGAGAGAACAAAGTTCTCTTTGAATTGTGCAAAATTCAGTTTTCACAGAAATATGAGATGTTATATTCTTATCTATGATGTGAATCTGATGGTCTTCGTAAATTAGATAAGTCTAGAAAATAGAGAATGTTACTGCATACATCAGATTCAGTACTTTTTGTACGTTTTAACATGCATAATTTTGTATTGAAATGAATGAATGTTCAATAAATGGTTTAAATTAATGCTTTTTTATTGTTTTGTACAAAAACACATTTAAGTAACCACATAAACCATTAAAAATGTAATAAAAAAATTATGTAAAGATAACTTGATTAGATTGTGTAGAATTAACATGATCCAGGCATCAATCTAAATTAAAAGAATAATGTTCTGCTAAAATGATTGAATTATGTTAGGTTAACTTAAACAGAGCATGTACACATTACTTAATTAAAATACAAGTGATTAACACAAAACTATTGTACAGAAACTATTTGAATGTGTAGGATACTGGGAACACAAACAAATTATGTGGAACCAGTGTCCATAATTCAATTGAGTAAATCCAATGGAATTTTTTTTTCAGTGCACCTAAACCTATTTGTAAGCTTAAACTTTACATAAACTGTAAACTTGTCCTTCAAATCTAATTCTCGGTTGTTTGGAATGTTATTCTTGGATCAACAAAGATGTCGTACTTGGTGAAATCATTCATGCACACTTCAGAATCACGGTATTAGGTCATCCGTGTACTTTACTCTTTTATGAGGACTGTGAATCAGACATAATTCTTTTGTCACATACAGTTTTTCACCTACTATAGTAGGGAAGTATGCAATTCGTCCTTCATTTGGCTTATTTTAAAGAAGGCATCAAGTGTATCCTTAGCGTCCTCCAATCACCCATAATCCTTTGCATACATTCCAATTCATGAACAAGAATGAGCAGAAAATGAATCCGCACTGATCTGATCTTATTTCACCATACAATGCAAGACAAAATTTTTTTTTTTTGGAGTTGATGTAAATTAATCACATAATGATAAGCTGTGCATAATGTAATCCAATGGGAGATCACAGGTTATCGTTACCTCACCTGCACTGTATTGATAGAAAGCCAGTTAATACAAAGGTTTTTAATAGTATTACATAAAGTATACAAATGCACTTACTAGACTGTCTCATTCTAGCGTTTAGTGCTGAGGAAGTCTTTAGTCAGCCTTCAGTTTGAGAAGTATCCTCTCTCTTCTGAATGAGCAGGAGAATCTCAGGGAAAGAGGTACAAGCATTGTCTCATTCATGTTGCCAGATATTGATATAAAACAAGACAAACAAGACACAAGCCCAAAATAATCATAAATAAATCCAAATGCTTTATATTTATATAAATAAGACAAAAATATTGCAACCTTCACTTCCCCACTTTAATAACTCCATAAACTTGATCACTTTATGAGCCAAACTCAAACCACAAGCCCAAAGATGCTTATAATAAGTGGACATGGTAACACTTCAAGAGAGGACCCTGCAAAGTAGCCTTCCAAGAACAAACCCCTTACACACACTTTTAGGGGATTCATACCCATATTTAAATGTGTCACTGCTGAATCTTTACAGTGTGTACATGGCCTTTAGTGATTTTGATGAGATAATTTGTGTTCTTTAATTTTAACATGTGATTAATTTGGACTAAAGGTAAAAAGGTATAACATCATAAGCAGCCTAAAACATCTTTACAGCTGAAAAGGTCTACAATTGTTCCTGGGGTTAAGAGTAAATGTCAAAACCTCTGTAGAAATCAGTTTAAAGCTCACCTCTGTGACCTAGTCTAGTCTCTTTGTCGATACACATTCATATCTTCAAACATATGTCATCTTGTCATATATTTGGAATTTTTATTTGATTATTATTATTTTCTGAGCAGGCTTACAGTAATTAAGACCTAAGGACCATGTACATCTCATCATGTGTTGTTTCTGTTGTAAAAAAGGCAGGTTTTTTTGCAGATGACACAGCTGGAGCTCCAGGTGTTGAACACAGAAGATAGCTTTAACCTCTTATAACAATTAGCCTACCTTAAAAAGCTATGCAATGTGGTATAATGTTGGGCTATTGATATATGTCATTAATGTGTAAAATACTATATGCAAGGCTATAAATGCTTTAAAAACTTTTTAAAAAATGTGTGGCCCTTTTCTTGAACATTTCCCTATATGCATACATACTGCCAATTATACTAACTTTTTATTGGATTTTTAATCCCATTATATTTATTTTATTCTCATCTCTTATCATTTAATCAGTTATTGCTAATGTAGCCTATTTCTTTTTAACTAATTGCCTTTTTCTTTTACTTATGAACAACCAGCCTGCAACTTCACTAGCCTAATTTAAGTCCCACAGTGAGCTGTGGATAATTCATTAGAAAGAACCGACTCATGAAGTCATTCGTTCGGGAAACAGACTACACTGGTTGACGTGTATGTTTTTGATTCACTAAGACCGATTCACGAACGAATGATTCTAATGAGTCGGTTTGACATTAGAATCATTCATTCGTGAATCGGACTGATCGGACTACACTGGTGGTCGGTGATGCCCAGTACAGACTACAGACTACAGAAATTCAGAAAGCGATCCGGTCATGGACGTACACAAGGATCTCAGTGTTTTTCCCGAGGTGTATATAATCAAAGTCGTGAAATAATTGCCTAATAATAACCATACTTAAGTGGTGCAAAGTTATGGTACAATCATGCCATAACAGACTTGCTTATATCTGAGCTTTCTTAGCGGAATGTAACAGCGCTCGTCAATGTCAGTGTTTAAGAGGAAACATCAAATCAAAGAAGGAGGCTATACCGCCACGCTTCAGTTTCGTTCAAAGAAAGAGTGCGAGTTGGATGCAAACTACTCCGTGTTTGTTAAATTTCGTCGTTGAATAATTGTTTTATCTGGTAGGCTATAGGGTACGTTTCCTTGCAGCTAGTAGCCTATTAATAACACACACAGCTGTCTAGCCTACTAGCCGGGAAGTCGGTCATTTCGAAACCATCTATTTTACAGCCTAAAAATTGACGTCCTGACGTTCAAATACGGAAATGTTTTCTTCTGATGCCTTTTCCAAACACACACACTTGCGGTCTTTGCACTTGACTACTTGCATGACAGGCTATTTGCACTGGCATGAAGTTGGTTTGACGTTGGACGTTCGATATTCGCATATTTAGGGACCGTCTCAAAATTACATGCGACATTGGTATAAACGTTTCTAACTTCAATAACATTTAAAGACAATGACTTACAGTCATAAAACCAACTGTACATTGTTCACCCAGGTGTCAGGTATGATGCACACCTTTTAGATTTTTGATATTTATGACAATAAACTGTTAAATCATATGCAAATATTGTTATGTATTTCACTACTGTATGGGGTCATACACAAAATATGACAATATTTAAAGCTCAATAGCATTTGAAGACAAAGACTTACAGTCATAAAACCAACTGTACATTGTTCACCCAGGTCTCAGGTATGATGCACACCTTTTAGATTTTTGATATTATGACAATAAACTGTTAAATCATATGCAAATATTGCTATGTATTTCACTACTGTATGGGGTCATACACAAAATATGACAATATTTAAAGCTCAATAGCATTTGAAGACAAAGACTTACAGTCATAAAACCAACTGTACATTGTTCACCCAGGTCTCAGGTATGATGCACACCTTTTAGATTTTTGATATTTATGACAATAAACTGTTAAATCATATGCAAATTTTGCTATGTATTGCACTACTGTAAGGGGTCATACACAAAATATGACAATATTTAAAGCTCAATAGCATTTGAAGACAGTGACTTACAGTCATAAAACCAACTGTACATGACCCCATACAGTAGTGAAATACATAGCAAAATTTGCATATGATTTAACAGTTTATTGTCATAAATATCAAAAATCTAAAAGGTGTGCATCATACCTGAGACCTGGGTGAACAATGTACAGTTGGTTTTATGACTGTAAGTCATTGTCTTCAAATGCTATTGAGCTTTAAATATTGTCATATTTTGTGTATGACCCCTTACAGTAGTTCAATACATAGCAAAATTTGCATATGATTTAACAGTTTATTGTCATAAATATCAAAAATCTAAAAGGTGTGCATCATACCTGAGACCTGGGTGAACAATGTACAGTTGGTTTTATGACTGTACGTCATTGTCTTCAAATGCTATTGAGCTTTAAATATTGTCATATTTTGTGTATGACCCCATACAGTAGTGAAATACATAGCAAAATTTGCATATGATTTAACAGTTTATTGTCATAAATATCAAAAATCTAAAAGGTGTGCATCATACCTGACACCTGGGTGAACAATGTACAGTTTGTTTTATGACTGTAAGTCATTGTCTTTAAATGTTATTGAAGTTAGAAACGTTTATACCAATGTCGCATGTAATTTTGAGACGGTCCCTAAATATGCGAATATCGAACGTCCAACGTCAAACCAACTTCATGCCAGCGCTATTTGCTCTATTTGGGACAAGTGTTCAAATAGGCATAGCATAGGCCAAAGACTGCAAGTGTGTGTAGAACTTTGAGTAGGCTACTCGATGGGACACACTGAAGGGCACTACACCTTGGCATTTTTAAGACATGGGACAGTCTTGCGCACTTACTTCCTGTCGCGTGCACGCGCTCTCAAGTGGCCATCAACTTGTCTCCATCTGCTGGATTACTGATGTAACATAAAGGCACACTGGCTGAACAAAATAATTCTAAAAAACAACAAACAGTTTGCTCTGTTAACATTTATTTATTTACTGAACATTTATTTAACCATAGCAAAAGTAAATTTCTTATGTTAATTGTTTATTGTTTATTTCAAATTAGACAAATCTGATATAATTTGAATCTTATATCTGTTAGTGTTATTTAACAGTTGATATACTTCTTTAATGCTTAGCTAAATATCAGAAGACACTAGCCGAGTTTAAATCTGAGTTGTGCAGCTGGGGCATGTTGTCACACTGCGTTACAATGAGCCCTTATTATAACTATGATATTCTATACTTTCATGAATTCTATTGAGAAACCATGAGTAAAAGGTGAATAAAGACTGAGAGTCAATGTCCAGAAATGATTCATTATTATTATGTTTTGAACTATGCTGTATAGCGGTGTTTTCCCGTGTGTTTGTTGTCAAACTAAAAAGTTATATTATTTTAAATTATTTTTAAAAATGCCATTATTTTATATATATTAAATGTTAATGATTGTATTGTGTTGAGAAAATATTTTAATCTGTCTTGTTTATTTTTTGATTAGATCAGATAGCATTTTACGCTGTCATATGTTACAGTGTGCTCCACCTATGGGGCATGTTGTCACATTTCACTTCCGTTCTTTCGGGTTAAATCAGGAAAAAAGTATACACTGTATTAATGAAATAAAACCACATAATTGTATTAGACGTGTGGGAAATTAATGTGGGAAAAAATAAATACTCTAAATCCTAAGTAAGTTTACACAAACTGAGAAAGTCAAAAAGTGTTAGGTTGTGCCCCGCTCTCCTCTACGCCCTCATTAGATCTCAGTTGTTGACTGTCATGGTAATATCACTGCTTTTAATTATCCCATAATTAATTATGAATTTAAAATTCAAGTAGCGGTATTTATGTAAGATTACATTTTAGGAAGAAGCTGAAGACCATGTATTTAAAATAAAGTAAAAGTGAGTAGGGCCCATGCACGATCCCCTAAACTGAGACTTCATCATTCCACTGGAAATATAAGCAACATGATGTATCAGCTAAAAAGGACATTGTAGAAAATACATATTTTCATGTTCAAAGTGTTATTCTACTCATGCAAGAAACACAATGTTTCCACAGAATGTTTTTGACACTCTTGTAGCTACATTTCTGGGTCAAAGTGAAACTGCTGTGGTCTGAGTTTATTTCAGGTTAGTTTAGTGGAAGAGTGACCCAAATGAATGTGGTTTCTGTTGAGTGGACAAACGTCTTGCTCCTGTTTACTATTGCATGTGTGCGGTTGACTGATGGGTAAACGGACAAAGGCATTATTTTCCTTTAGTAGGGGAGACTTGGGATGGTTGCAACACTTTTTGCATTACTCTCAGTTACTCAGAGACTATTTGGACTAGACCAACCAAATCTGTACATATTAAACTTGCATCTGTCTGCTAATACCCATGCCATTTAAAGATGATTATATATGACATATCGTTCACAGTATTTATTTGAATGGAAGAAGCCAGATGTTGATGAAATTTAAGTTATTTTTAACATGTTGCAACTGTCCCCTGGGTTGGGGTCAGTTGCAACATGTTAAAAATAACTTAAATTTCGCTGATTAACTTTAGCTTTTTGAAGAATTCTGAAAATATTAACTGTTTAGGCCTACTATAATATTATAGTATTATTTATTTCAGTAATATTATTGTAGCCTATAATTTATTTATTTAGTGATATTTATCAAATAACAGTTATTGAGTATTGTTCATGTGTAGAACATAGGCCTACACAGATTCAGTGTGCAGGAGTTACAGATGATATTCAATCTCTCCATATTTCAGTGTCAGACAGGAAGAATTGAACAATTTGCAATGCAACAAACTTTTATTAAACATGCAATTTATATCTTGTTGCAACCGTCTCCAACCCTATCAGCCATGACAGAACATCATATTCCTGCTAGACACACTGACTTTGACACATGCTAACCATGTCACTTAGAAGTCAACAAAACAATAATTCAAACTAAGTTTTGATTAATTCATACAAAATGTCAGGACAGTATGACAAAAATACATTTACTTTCATACCTCCAAAACAAGTTTTGTTCAATAAATGCAGCAGCAGAAGTTGAATATGTCTTCTGTCTTCTTGGAGGGTCTATGAGTGACATCACTCTAGCTTGTTTCTGATTGGAGAAGAATGACATGTTGCACTCATCCCCTGTTACAACTGTCCCCGGTCTCTCCTACAGATTTCCACTCTACACTGATTCATTGTTAAAAATAAAGTAGTGAATCCAGCAACACTGACGTCTGATTCCACTCTCACTGCGGTAGAGAATTACAGTGTACTTTTATGTCATCTTCATATTCTTGTGATAAATAGCACAAGTGAATAAGTGAAACAGCTCTGGGCCAAAGGTTGTAACACCATTGTTTTAAATACTTCCACACATGTTAGCAAAACTTAGTGTATTTATAGTTGCCATATCAAAACTATATAGAGAAAAAACAAAACGCCAAAATTCTGAAATCTTTGGAAGATGTCACTGAACATTTGTTTAACCATATAGCAAAAGTTCTTGTGTTAATTTTTCATCTCTGTTTTTTGTGTTTATTTAAAATTAGAGAAATCTGATATTATTTTAATCTTATATCTGTTATTATAACTATCATAAGACACTAGCCGGGTTTAAATCCCAGTTGTGCAGCTGGGGCATGTTGTCACACTGCGTTACGAGCCCCTATTAGAACTATGATATATATTATATACTTTTATGAATTATATTGATAAAACATAGGAAAAGGGTGAATAAAGACTGAGTAACAATGTTCAGAAATGATTAATTATTATTATGTTTTGAACTTATATAGGCTAGCTGTTTTCTGGTGTGTTCATTGTCAAACTTATAAAGTTAGGCTATTATTACTTATTAATTATTAAAAAAAATGCTATTATTTTGTATGAAAAAGTTAATAATGGTATTTTATTGAGAAAATATTTTAGTTTGTCTTGTATATTTATTTGATTAGATCAGATAGCATTTTAAGCTGTCACGTGGTCATGTTACAGTGTGCTCCACCTATGGGGCATGTTGTCACATTTCACTTCCATTCTTTCGGGGTATATCAAGAAAAAATATACATTGTATTACTAAAACAAAACCACATAATTGTACTAGACTTTTGAAATTAATTGTGGGGAAAAATAAATAATCTGAACCCTGAGTAGATTTACACAAACTGAGAGAAAGTCAAAAAGCGTTAGGTTGTTCCCCCCTATAGCGACACTGAATACCGCAAATTAAGACGTTTTTTTAAGTAATCCATATTAATATATTTTTCAGGGATATCTGACTGTATAAATGATTTATTAAAGTTATTAATGTGCGCCTGCTGTTGGTCGAGTCTGAGCCGCACCCATAACCGACCGACAGGAAAGAGACAGAGACACTTTTATAGCCTACCTAAAGAGATTTACTTGAGATCAGTACTTTTTTATTCCGCTAAAACAGTAGCCAATATTAGCTTATTGTTGTTATTATTATTGTAAAAAAAATAAAAAAAAATAAAATATATATATATATATCAGAGCCGGATTAACGCAAAGGCAAACTAGGCACGTGCCTAGGGCCCGATTGGCGGGATGGGGCCCAGACAGAGGGACAAAAAAAAAAAAAATAATATAATGTAAAAATATCCTATCTACAATTTATTTCAATATTTATTAATTAACTAAAAATAGTGACGATGTTTATCTTCACCATAGACTGTTACATTACTGCAGTTAAACCAATTAATGTGTCCGTTACAAAGCGGGTGCCGGCTTCTGAAAGTATGTGTAACGAACGCATCCATCAGGTGCTGCGAGGCAAAAGCCTAAGCACACAAAGAAGCACAGCTCAAAATGCAGGTGTGTGAGTTGTCGTCATCTATTTTGGAGTGATTGCAATGTATTCTAAATATAAACTTGTCCTGTAGATCAGCGTCATTTCTGTAAAAATCATTCACCGCTTTATTACGAGTTTAAAAGAGCGCGAGCGTCATTAACGTGCCCAGACGCGACGCTTTGAATTTGCGCGTACAATGAATGAATAACATCGCGTCGGGAGCTGACTAGTAAAAAAGCTACAAAATTAAAAGACAAGGCGTCTGTATTCTAAGTTAAAAAGCCAACACACTACAACATTTTTAAATGTTTCAAATAAAGGATCTCATGGGTCTATCTTCTAAATTCTGCTGATGATTAGATTATACCCTGACATTACGCCAATAATATCAGTTTATACATTTTCTTCTGCTCAGTAGCGATCGTGTCTTTCTCTTCCACTTGATTTGTGTATAGCATATTTAAAGTAGCAATGCGATATAAAAGCACTTATGCTCATTTACTGAAGTGGGATTCTGGAACTGTGAATAAATTGAATAAAACAGCAAAATAACAACAACAACAATAACATCTTCATTAAACAAAAAAGAGATTACCTTAGATAAAGTTTGATTAATATGTACATACAGTAGGCTACCGGTAAAAGTCTGGACCCATTACTATTTTTAATGTTTTTTGAAAGAAGTTTATTATAATGCTCTACAAGCCTGCATTTATTTGATCAAAAATACAGAAAAAAAACAGGAATATTCAGCAAGGATGTGTTAAATATATAAAAAATGATAGTGAAGACTTTTTTAAAACAACTTTTTAATAATCAAAAATCCTGAAAAAAAGTATCACAGATTATAAAATAAATATTAAGCACCCTTTCTAACATTTGATAATAAATCAGAATGATCACTTGACACTAAATTCAGCTTTGCATCACAGAAATATAAAGTATAGTAAAATAGAAAACCATTATTTAAAATTTTAATAATATTTCACTATATTATTTTTCTGTATTTTTGATCAAATAAATCCAGGCTTGATGAGCATAAGAGACTTCTTTCAAAAACATTAAAAATAGTAATGTGTCCAAACTTATGTACTGTGTAAGTAAAAATATACTGCTTTTAAAATTAAATGTTGTATAAATAAAAAGGTTAGGAATCATATTTGTTTCAAGTGTTTTTTTTATTGGGGGTGGGGGGCCTCCAACATGAATTTTGCCTAGGGCCTCCTAATGTCTAGAACCGGCTCTGAGTCCAGCTGCTTTATTAATTCGAGCTATGATTAAATCATCAAACTTCCACTGAGCTGAAGCATCTTCTCCTTCTGGTATTTCAGTTTGAGGTTTTAGAGTGACAGAATCTCCCTCCATCACTGTCACTGTCACATTAACACCAAACACACCTGGTGGGGAAAACATAAATTAAAGATGTTAATTCTTGATCGATCCTGGCATTTTTTGCCGTGCAGCAAATGTTAGAGTGAATTTACCCTGTTACACAGTGTTTTTTCATTATTGTACTGAAGTGCTCTCTGTGTGACTGAAACAGAGAGATGGAGAATCCAGAACTGAGTCTGTATCACTGCTGTGTGACTCTGCTGTTATTTAGTTTTCTAGATATAGTTTGATACTGGCTTTTGCTGACTCTAAACATGCTTTTAAAAGTTAATTTCCCCAATACCCATTTCAAATAACTATTTACCATAAAACACACTTTACATTTTATACACTAGTCTCCTAAGGATATTGTTTTAAATGTAGCCAACCTCCATTTCACACTTACATCAGTGTCTCCTGATAATTATCCTGACGTGACTTGTAATTTCAACATAAGACATGAATTGTAAAACGTATGTGGCTGTATATGGAAGATCACATGCAACACTCAAACAAAACACAAAAACACACGCAAAATAAATAAGTAAAATTAAAAGTGCAGCCTGGAAGAACTGGATTAAAAAAATGCAATGAACCAAAATAAATTGTTATTGTTAAAATCTTAAATGTTTCTTATACTGGAATGGCATTAGTCAGATAATATATATCCATAAAGGATGTTTTAAAATTCCACATAGCTATAGGAGACCATGTTGTAATTTGTGGTGAGTTCAAACACTATCAGTTTAACTTAGAAATGAAGAACAGGAGTTTAATCACAGTCATGCATGAACACCAGCATCCTCAGATGACAGAAGAAGTTGTGAGTCACAAAAAATATAGAATTTACAGAACAAAAGTAAAAGTAAAATTTCAGGAATTTGGCTCAAAAAAGATTTACAAATGTTTTGCGAGCGAAAACATTTGCAAAATATTTAGACTCATTTTATCTCCAATCTCATATTTTTTTTCCATCACAGTCTATTTCTTCTATATATTTTTTTTTACAAATTGTAGTATTTTGAATTAAAATGTTTCCCATTTGTTTACATTTTTTAATCAAAATATTTTATATGAAATAAAGGTGGTTTTTTTTTTGCATAATATTTCTTAAAGTAAAACTTAGCACAATAATTCAAACCAACCTGACCCACTGTTTCAGAAACAGGCTGTAACAACAGTGTTACTTTAGAGGCAAATAGTGATAATAAAGACGAGCTTGATAAAGAGATGCAAGTATTTCTGGTGTAGACTATAGGGGGAGAGCGGGGCACAAACTAACGCGGGGCTAGTTGTAACACAGTTGTTTTAAATACTTTCACACATGCTAGCATTACAAAACTTAGTGTATTTAGTTGCCATATCAACACTATAGAGAAAAAAAATACACCCAAATTCTGAAGTCTTTGGAAGACATCACTGAACATTTGTTAATCCATAGCAAAAGTATATTTCTTAGGCTATTTATGTTAATTTTTCATCTCTATTTTTTGTGTTTATTTAAAATTAGACAAATATGATATTATTTGAATCTCCAATATGTTATTTAACAGTTGATATGGTTCTTTAATGCTGATCTAACCAACAGAAGACACAAGCGGGTTTAAATCCCAGTTGTGCAGCTGGGGCATGTTGTCACACTGCGTTGCATTGTGCCCCTATTATAACTATGATTCTATTATATACATTTATGAATTCTGTTTAGAAACCATGAGAAAAAGGTGAATAAGACTGAGTGTCAATGTTCAGAAAATATTAATTATTATTATGTTTTGAACTGTGTTGTATAGGTGTGTTTTATGTGTTCGTAGTCAAACTTATTAAATGGATTCATTATTAAAAAATGCCAATATTTTGTATGAAAAAGTTAATAATTATATTTTATTGAGAAAATAATTCAGTTTGTCTTGTTTTAAGCTGTCACGTGGTCATGTTACAATGTACCCCACCTATGGGGCATGTTGTCACATTTCACTTCCATTCTTTCAGGGTAGGCTATAGGCCACCAAGAAAAGAAAAAAAAAACACTGTATTAATTAAAAATAAATAAATAAAATAAAAACACATAATTGTACTAGACGTGTGGAATTAATGTGGGAAAAAATAAATACTCTGAACCCTAAGTAGATTTAAACAAACTGAGATAAAGTCAAAAAGCGTTACGTTGTGGCTTGCTCTCCTAGTGACACTGAATACCGCAAATTAAGACGTTTTTTAAGTAATCCATATTAATATATGTTTCAGGGATATCTGACTGACTGAATAAATAAGAAGTTATTAATGTGCATCTGCTGATGGTCGATTCTGAGCCGCACCCATAACCGACCGACAGGAAAGAGAGAGACACTTTTAAGAGATTTACTTGAGATCTGTATTTTGTATTCCGCCAAAACAGTAACCAATATTAGCTTATTGTTATTATTATTATTCACAAATAAATACATAAATAAAAAATAGCGTTGTGCAGAAAATTACAGGTCGTCAGCGCTCTCTAGTGTTCACTACCAAACACGCATGCACGAACAACTTACCCCCCAAAATACCTTTATAATTGCGTTGTCACTTTCACATTATGATTTTCACAACGTCTATTTGTAGAAAAGTTATAGCAGTTTGTAAAGAAACAATGGCGATACAAGCAAATTAGATGACAAGAGCAAATGCGCATTTTCTGTTTACGGTTTATATTGAAAGCGATTGAAACCGAAAGTGTTAAATTAATGGAAATTAACGTGACTCACCGTCCACGAGCAATAAAGCCCCAAAAAGGAAGAACATATTCCTCATGCTCATACTGATGTCGCTGCCGACCGCATCCAAACTGAATGATAGAAGTGATGCAGGATGATGATGGACTCGTATAGCAAACCGACAAGGTCACGTGATTTCTGCGAGTTACATCATCACACTATTTCAAAGCGGTCCAAACAGTCTTTTATCCTAAGGAAAAGAAAGAAAGAAAGAAAGAAAGAAAGAAAGAAAGAAAGAAAGAAAGAAAGAAAGAAAGAAAGAAAGAAAGAAAGAAAGAAAGAAAGAAAGAAAGAAAGAAAGAAAGAAAGAAAGAAAGAAAGAAAGAAAGAAAGAAAGCCTCCTCTGCTTTGGTGAGCGTTACTGCAGAGGTCAACATCAGTACGTCACTGATGATAGTGGTATGTCTAAATGCATGAAACGCTATGAAAATGTAAATAATACATAACAATACAACAAAAATATACAAAAGTGGTGTCCCACAACAAATTAAGCTACAAGCCATGATGCTCAGTTTTCTTGAAATATTTTTTTAGGTCTATATTTATTTAGTTTAATACTGTAATTACCATAAACAATGTAAAACATCAAAAAGAGTCCTGCTATGGACTGGCCACTTGTCCAGAGTGTTTCCTCTGTCTACGGCCCAAGATGCTAATGTGACCTGTCGTAGAAATTTTAAACTGTATATTAAACTAACCATGTTACTAACATCTAACCTTATTTAACATCTAACATTTGAACAGGATGTACTGTACGAAACCAATGGAAAACCTGTGTCTTTGAGTGTGTGCGTATGTGTGTAAAAATAACATAGTTTGGGAAATGAAACTAGACAGTCTGTTAGAATCTTGTGATTAGCAAAATAAGTCATTATTAAAACAAAGTTTGCTTTACCTATAGTAACAGAGGGGTTTGCATATGAAGAACCAATCAAATAGTGGGGAAATTATAATGCAGCCTGGCATGAAGACGCTAGATAGTTGGGTTTAGGGGAAAAATCCACTACAGACCCATAGGATAAGCGTTATGGAGAACTGATGGATGGATGGAAGAAAAATCATGCAAAATGTCACAACAAAGTGATGATTTCAATACTAGTATGCAATTAAATACAAGAATAAAGCAGTGTTTAAATAACTCTAAGAACATTAAGGGTCCGTTTGTGTCTGCTGAGACAGATCTACTGTCAAACATCTACATGATGTGATCTATGAGAACTCAAAATGACCAAACTAAAGTTCAGTCAATATGAACTGAGAAGAGAAATAACCACACAAACAGAATTAAAGTGTAAACTTGAGTCAAGACAGTTCCTCTGTCCATTGATCTTCTTTTGTGAGGTTTGGAAATGAGGGAGAGTATCTCTGTTATTCTCGAGATAGGGCCTATAACCTCAGAGAAGAGAAGATGCTGAAAATAAACCACAAGAACTGAGACCATCTGCAAACATTAGCTTCAGATCAGAGAACAGAAATCCGTTTAAGATTATTTACATCCAGTGGGTACAGAATCATTATCTTAAACTAACTCTAAACATGATTAGGCTGCAGGTCTATTTTTGACTATTCAAACCTAAAGGGATAAGAAAAAGAAGTGTGAAATTAGAAGTGAACTGAAAAATACCTCACCGGATGTGTGGGTTTGCATATTTAGTGTGTATGAAGGGCATCTTCTTCATCTATGCATCTCATGGTTTGACTTCCCTTCAAAACAGCAAGAAACAAAAGAAACATGGGAATTATTTTCCTGTAGATTTCCACTTCCAACAGATGATCATCAACAGCTTACTTTTTGGAAAACTAGAATTGTTGCACACAGGGATTTGCTCATATATTTTTGTAGTACTTGCTAATAATTATTAATAATTATAGATAGTGTGTCCTTTATTATATATAAAGTGTCCTCTATCACCAGCTTATTTGCTGCACAGTTATAATTGGATGCAAACTTTATTTACAATGTCAGTTTTATTAACCTATTTAGAAGTTTAATGAACTGGGTGGATTTCTTTAACCGGACCAAGAGCTCTGAACCTCTGTCTCAATGTTTGAGCATTTGAACGTCACCAGCTGTTGCACACGCGCGCGCACATAACGGTGGCAGAGTGCAGAGTGTTGGAGAATGAAGCGGATCTGTGAAACATTCACTTAACAACAACAACAACAACAACAACAGAAAAAACATTCATTATCTTAAAATAACATCAAATTTTCGGACTTGTTATGTGACAATTTGAGACTCTGCGAAAATGATTGGCACGTTTGTTTTGCTCGTTTTGTTGTGTCTTGGTAAGTTATAAATCTGTTTTTCATAACAATGTTAACGTTAGGCCTATCACAACGTAGTTACATATCAGGCTACACACTACTTCTTACGGTAAGAATATCTACATGATTTAAATATTTAAGCCGTTTAATCTCGTTCTGCAGGTGTTTTTCAGGTTGAATCACATGAAGTTCAGTCAGTAATGCTGGGAGACTCTGTCACTCTGGACTCGAATGTTTCTGAAGTACAGTTGACGGATGAGATCGAGTGGAGGTTTGACACCAGTCGCATAGCTTACACAATTAACTTGAAGAATCCGAAGTATGATGATGAGAGATTCAAAGACAGACTGAAGCTGGAGAGAAACGGATCTCTCACCATCAACGACACCAGAACCACAGACACTGGAGTCTATAAATTTAGTACAATTATCAATAACAAGGAGTTAATAAAGACGTTCAGTGTTACTGTTTACGGTAGGTGTAGTATAGCCTAATTAATATATGAAGAGTTCAGATGCAAAAACCTCTAAGTGCCATCTGAAATTTTCTTCTAGAATGATCATTTTTATCAAGCTTGTTTATTTAAGTTCAGTAATTTCACTTAAATGACAATTAATAGGTAATTTTCATTGCCATTTAAGTGAAATTACTGAACTTAAATAAACGAGCTTGATAAAAATGATCATTGTAGAAGAAAATTTCTGATGGCACTTAGAGGCTTTTGCGTCTGAACTCTTCATATAGCCTAATGTCCTTTTTCATATTGTAAATTACACTAAATCGTTCTCAAAATTATACATTTTTCAAGATGGTTTTTATATTGGACATTACATCTACATATACTTTGTATGCTGTAGTTCAATTACAAATGAAAAGAAACAACAGCAACAAAAAGTATAAGAAAACAATACCAACATTGAGGTGTCTTTAATATTTCTGTCAAGATGTGGTGAACTAATTTATGAATGAGGTGTTTATCTGCATTCTGTATCTTTTATTGTTTATGATAGAGTTATAAAATACAGACAGCCTTGGCAATAAATATGAGTAATCAATCAAACAGCACTGAAAAGTAAAGTAGAATTAGGTGTAACTAACCCAAACAATAATATTTCTTTAATTTCTGTAATCTTTCTGTTATGATTAAAAATAGCCTATTAAATCGACACAGTCCTCATTTTATTGATCAGGGAACACACACAGAAGCTCAACCGAACCTGCTTGACCAACCCGATCTCACGGGAAAACGTACAAATTCTACGAGGTGGCTAATTCGTACGAATTCATACAACCTCACTTTTGACCTACCCCTGACCCCGCCCCTAAACCTACCCATCACGTGGGTTTAGACAAATCGTACAAATTCGTACGAGTGAGGTCGTACGAATTTGTACGAATTAGCCATCTTTTTATCATTCGTACGAATTCGTACGAATTGGTCGTGAGATAGCGTTGGCTTGACACGCGAGAACAATCTACATCTGGATTACCTTCATACTACAGTTTCTAATACTGTAGTACTATAGTACTCATACTATTTGTGTCAGTAACTACACAAATTCGTATATAGAACATACCTTTTTCTGAAGTACTCAAGAGAGTATGCTACTTCGGTCGCAGCCACAATCTTGTGGACTTAAAAATGGCTGCCGTGTGTCCATTAAGTCTATGAGACCATAAGGTGTCTCATTTTAGGCTTCAGAAGGGTGCTCGCGAGCACCCCCTTAGTGGTCGATATGCGCCCTTAATGCACACTATTTTAAAAGTATTGTCGTTAAATTAACCACCTTGAAAATAATAACCTGCTCAGCGATTGCCAGCATGGCTTTCGACCCTTGCGGTCAACCATGTCGGCTTTGCTGCTTCTCACTGAGCAAATACGTGCGTCTCTAAACAAGGGTCAGATTACTGGAGTTATATACATAGATTTTCAGAAAGCTTTCGATACAGTCAATCATCAAATTCTGTTAAAAAACTTCTTTCTTTTCATTTGTCATCTTCCGCAATAGATATGTTTACATCATATTTAAGTGACAGATCTCAGACTGTAAGAATTGGCACAGTAACATCACAGCCACGAGTGTGTTCTATGGGCGTTCCACAGGGCAGTATTTTAGGTCCTTTACTTTTCCTCATGTATATTAATGATCTTCCTTGTGTTTTGAATTTTTCTAGTTCTTTGCTATATGCTGATGACACTGTTATTTTTCTTTCTGGTTCTAATATCGACACAATCAATTACAAACTTAACACAGATCTGCAGCATCTACATAACTGGCTGCAAGATAATCATTTAACACTTAATGTCAAGAAAACACAATGCATGTATTTTTATTCATCTAGGAGACAGCTATCCATATCTAATCCTATCACTTTTTCTAATCAAACGCTTTCAATTGTATCAGCATATAAGTATTTGGGAGTCTATCTTGACTCACATCTTACTTATCAAGAACATGTTCAAACCCTAACCAGAAAGTTAAACCAAAAGTTATATGTTTATAGCAAAATTAGACCATATTTGTTGCTTTCTGTTTCAAAAACCTATCTTCATGCCATCATTCTGTCCACTTTGTCGTATTGTTTACCTGTTTGGTCACTAACAACAAATGAGATTATTGAACCAGTAATAAGACTTTATAATAGAGCTCATAAGATCCATGTCAGGCTTCCAGGCTGGACTCACCACTGTACTGCACTATCTTTGTGTAATGCCTTGACATTTCAGAACTATAAAATAAGCCATGGGATAAACCTGTTTTATCAAATCTCAAATGGACACACTGTAACTGCTCTAACCGAACTGGTTCCGAAACTTAGCTCAAGGTCTGAGCGCACTACGAGATCTATTACAAATGGACTTTTGCCTTTACCGGCTTTTAGAAACTGTTATGGACAGAGATCTTTTTTTCATGTGCTCACTAAAACCTGGAATGAGATCCCACAGCACATCAGAACTATCACATCAAGAAGACTATTTAAAATAACATTTGCTCGCCATTTAATGGACAGGTATATCTGTGACCATTGAGACGGCTCTATAGCCTCTCCTGTTGCCCAATATCTTGGTTTGTGTGTCTGCTGTTGTCTCTAGCTGTCTAGTGTGTGAGCTTTGCTGTGTATGTGGTTTTTATGTTCTGCAGAGCAGGAACCTGCTGAAAATCAGTTTTATACTGAGCCAGGCCCGATTGTCCTTAATCTTTTCCTGTTTTAAAAATAAAAATAAAAATAAATAAATACTGTAGATATAAATCCATTTAAAATGTGTATGCAGCTCATCTAATAAAACAAAAATTATCTGTGTGTAATTAGCGCTATACTCTATTAAGACACTATAAGCACACCTCACTTCCACTAGTCTGAAACTTAATTCAGCGCTGATGAAGGATGAAGATGTGCTGTTTTGGGAGGCTCCAGGAACCCCTGCATTTATTTTTGTTATTTCATGTTTTGCAGCTCCTGTACCCATTCCTGTCATCAGCAGTGTCATTTCACAGTGTTCTTCATCATCAGAAAGTCCATCAAGCCCAACATGTGTGCTGCGGTGTTCAGTGATGGATGTGATCAGGGTTAATCTCTCCTGGTACAATGGAACCAGTGTATTGTCCAGCATCAGTGTGTCTGATCTCAGCATCAGTCTCTCTCTTCCTCTGGAGGTGGAATATCAGGATAACAACACTTACAGCTGTGTGGTGAACAGTCCTCTCAGCAATCAGACCAAACACGTCTGCATTACCGATCTCTGTCAGTTGTGTTCAGGTACATTAGCGGTGATGTTATTTACAGTGGGGAGAACAAGTATTTGATACACTGCCAATTTTGCAGGTTTTCCTACTTTCAAAGCATGTAGAGGTCTGTTATTTTATCATAGGTGCACTTCAACTGTGAGAGACGGAATCTAAAACAAAAATCCAGAAAATCACATTGTATGATTTTTAAATAATTAATTTGCATTTTATTGCATGACATAAGTATTTGATCACCTACCAACCAGTAAGAATTCCTGCTCTCACAGACCTGTTAGTTTTTCTTTAAGAAGCCCTCCTGTTCTCCACTCATTACCTGTATTAACTGCCCCTGTTTGAACTTGTTACCTGTATAAAAGACACCTGTCCACACACTCAATCAAACAGACTCCAACCTCTCCACAATAGCCAAGACCAGAGAGCTGTGTAAGGACATTAGGGATAAAATTGTAGACCTGCACAAGGCTGGGATGGGCTACAGGACAACAGGCAAGCAGCTTGGTGAGAAGGCAACAACTGTTGGCGCAATTATTAGAAAATGGAAGAAGTTCAAGATGACGGTCAATCTCCCTCGGTCTGGGGCACCATGCAAGATCTCACCTCGTGGGGCATCAATAATCATGAGGAAGGTGAGGGATCAGCCCAGAACTACACGGCAGGACCTGGTCAATGACCTGAAGAGAGCTGGGACCACAGTCTCAAAGAAAACCATTAGTAACACACTACGCTGTCATGGATTAAAATCCTGCAGCGCACGCAAGGTCCCCCTGCTCAAGCCAGCGCATGTCCAGGCCCGTCTGAAGTTTATCAATGACCATCTGGATGATCCAGAGGAGGAATGGGAGAAGGTCATGTGGTCTGATGAGACAGAAATAGAGCTTTTTGGTCTAAACTCCACTCGCCGTGTTTGGAGGAAGAAGAAGGATGAGTACAACCCCAAGAACACCATCCCAACCATGAAGCATGGAGGTGGAAACATCATTCTTTGGGGATGCTTTTCTGTAAAGGGGACAGGACGACTGCACCATATTGAGGGGAGGATGGATGGGGCCATGTATCGCGAGATCTTAGCTAACAACCGCCTTCCCTCAGTAAGAGCATTGAAGATGGGTCGTGGCTGGGTCTTCCAGCATGACAACGACTCGAAACACACAGCCAGGGCAACTAAGGAGTGGCTCCGTAAGAAGCATCTCATGGTCCTGGAGTGGCCTAGGCCATGCAGTCTCCAGACCTGAACCCAATAGAAAATCTTTGGAGGGAGCTGAAAGTCCGTATTTCCCAGCGACAGCCCTGAAACCTGAAGGATCTGGAGAAGGTCTGTATGGAGGAGTGGGCCAAAATCCCTGCTGCAGTGTGTGCAAACCTGGTCAAGAACTACAGGAAACGTATGATCTCTGTAATTGCAAACCAAGGTTTCTGTACCAAATATTAAGTTCTGCTTTTCTGATGTATCAAATACTTATGTCATGCAATAAAATGCAAATTAATTACTTAAAAATCATACAATGTGATTTTCTGGATTTTAGATTCGGTCACTCACAGTTGAAGAGTACCTGTGATAAAAATGACAGACTTCTGCATGCTTTGTAAGTGGGAAAACCTGCAAAATCGGCAGTGTATCAAATACTTGTTCTCCCCACTGTATTTACTCAACCAGTCTCTGTCACGGTACATTAGTATTACATTAGTCTATATTTACTGAGTCAAAAAAAAAAATATTTTTCTGTGCTTAATTTCTCTCTTCAGATGAAGTCCATTATTTTGGAGGGACTGAAGCTGTGATCCGATTGGTCGTCACTGCTCTGGTGGGCGTGGCCGCTTCGGCTGCTTTCATTGTGCTGGTTTATGACATCAGATTAAGAAGAGTTGAACTGGAGAGACATCAGACCCACAGTGCTGGATCTGATACTTCTTTTTGATTCTTGATGATTCTTTTTTACTTTTTTTTTTTTTTTTAGCATTTTTCGTGACTTTTTGCATGATGACAAAAATAAAAAAGAATGGATGCAGTGTTTTTAAATGCTATGTTTAAAATACCAAAATTGAAATAGAACTATAAACATGCTGTGCTTAAAATAAAATACTGATTTCAGATTTTTGTGTATGATTTTTTTTTTTTTTTTTTGGTGAAATTAGAAATTATGTTCACCTGCAGCTCTTTAGCTCTACTGGAACCGTACTGAGAATTAAAACTTGATTTTAAAACAGACATTAATGAGCACCTGTCCCAACTTGGTGGGCGAGTTTGTCCCAATATTACCCACTTTGAAGAAAAAAAATACGCCCTCGTTGTTGTCTATTATGCTAATACCACTGCTTTTGATTGTCCCTTAGTTAATTATGACAAAATGAAATTTAGTGAATTTAAAATTTAAGTGTTTAACCCTTTAAGTGTCACCCCCCTTTTTTTAAATATACATGAAAATGCACATTTCGACTTTAAATGGTTGTAATTAAAGAATGCTAGTATAGACGTAAAATTGGTCTTGTTTTAAAGAAGACATTTGGCAGATTTTTGTTGAAGTGAAATAAATTAAGAAAGTGAAACAAAAAAAAAGTTATAGAAGTTTGAGTTTATGAAAATGTACAATGTAAAAAATGAATTATTCATATTTTATATAAAATATATATTTTTAAAACCTGGCCGACTCTAAAACTGCTAGAAAATCAAAGCCAAAAATCTGAATAAGTTGTGTTTCAAATTTTAGGTTGATATCTCAAAAAATGAGCTTTCAGTGAGATTTTGTTTGGGCGCAGTACCACACATTTTCACTAGGTGACAACCAGACTCCATTACTGCCCATATAAGGGCGCCTCCATTTCCATATGCTTTATTAAAAACATTTTAATATCTTTTTTTCTAAAATAATTGAATGGATGATATCTTTTGAACTCTTGGCATGAAAACAAACTGAGGTTTCAACCATTCTTTAATGATTTTTCATGTTCATTGCTATTTCAAAATAAAGGTCTGAACACGCCTTAGGAATATGAAAATATTCTTCTTGCAAATTGATAAATTACAGCTCCTCTCTAATTTATTTTGAAAATCATTCACCAAATATGAAAACTAGAGTTTGTAAGCTTTCAAATGATATATAGTTTGTCAAGATTAGTTTGTTTATTATAGGATATTACTGTTTTAAATATGTAATGATTTTGGGCCCACCGGTGGGCCGGTGACACTTAAGAGGTTAAATAAGATATACATATATATCATTGATATAATACATTTAATAATGTAAATGATATAATACATTCATATAAATGATATAATACATTTTAGGATGAAGCTGAAGAACCATACATTTTTAAATAAAGTAAAAGTAAGGGCCCACAATCCCCTAAACTGGGACCTCATACATTCCACTGGGATTATAAGCAACATGATGTATCGGTTCATGTTCAGTCGGTTTAGTCACTCCATGAGCTTCATCTGCAAGACAAGCGCATCTGAGGTCTGAGTAAAAAAACTCTGACTGAATGCAGTGTTGTTAAAAATACTAAATGTATTTTCAGATGTTTTTAAATGATAAGACAGAACCATACAAGAAATAAATAATAAAAATGCACAACACTGTTATCCCACCAGGGGAAAAAAAAATATTAATATATTTTCATTCAACATCAAAGAAGAATGCAGAATGTCATGATGAAATGATGAATTAAATACTAGTAGCTAGTAACTTTAAAATCTCACTTAATACATGATAACAACATTAAGGGTCAGTTTGTGTCTGCTGAGAGACTGTCAAACATCTACAGGATGTGGTCTGGAACTCAAAGGGACAAAAAATATATGAAATGAGACGTGAAAATAACAACTCAAACAAAAAATTAATGTGTAAACTTGTATCAAGTCAGTTCTACATTGTACTCTATTCAGTGTATTTTGTGAGGTTTGTAAATAAACAAGAAGTTTTGTTAATGCTGTTGTTCTCTAGACACGGTCTGTAACCGCAGAGAAGAGAAGATGTTGAAATAACCACAAGAACTGAGACCATCTGCAGTCTTCATTACATTTAGATCAGAGAACAGAAATCCATTTAAGATTATTGCATTTAATGACACATAATCTTTAAATATCCCCTCAAAACAGTAGTTAAATAAAAAAAAGTCTATTTCACCCTCATGCAAGAAACATTGTTTCCACTGAATGCTTTAGAAACTTTAGCAGCTCAAGTTCAGAGTCAAAGTGAAACCAGTTTATTTCAGGTTAGTTTAGTGGAAGAGTGACCCAAATGAATGTGGTTTCTGTTGAGTGGACAAACGTCTTGCTCCTGTTTACTATTGCATGTGTGCGGTTGACTGATGGGTAAACGGGCAAAGCCATTATTTTCCATTAAGTCAGATTTCCACTCTACACAAATTAATTGTAAAAAATCCAGCAACACTGACATCTGATTCTTTCTCTTTGTGCCTCCTTGAACAACTTTTATTTATCAGGACATCTAAAACAGCAGATCGAACCAAACCAGTGCTGCAACATTCTGGAAAGAAAATTAACACAGCAGCAACTCTAGGAGAATGAGAGCTGTGTCAAATATATCTGGAAACAAGTGATAAACACAGGTTTCTGTTTTGCAGTGTTATTAAAAGCTAAGGAATAAAAAAAGAATATGAAACTGAGCCACGACATCAGTATTTGAGCTTGTGGTGGCAAACAAAATTCTATCACTGAAGAAGAGGAAAACATTTCCAATAGTCTTTGATGAGGTTTATTTTCTTGCAGGAAAAGGCCAGCAGTCGTACACACACACACACACAGAGTGTCTGCAGAGTGTGACAGTGAAGGCATCCTTCCTCCTTTATAGTCTCGACTCCCAGAATGTTATCTTTCTAGGCCAATGATGGTATTTCAACCATATGTGGAACATTCTTAGACTTGTTCATCATATTGTGTCCTTGAGTGGAGGCTCTCCTGTCACGTCCCAACACTCTTTACCATTCCATGATGGTCACACACATCTTAAAGATGACATTACTTCCACAAGCTTCTTTGCTCTTATGAGTGAGTAGAACGTTCATGTACACGCACCACACGGAGGCGAGCGGACTGAAGGAGTCTTCTGATAGGCTGAAGAGTTTTCTCCCCCGTTTGGCTCTGTTGTGTTTCATAAAATCACGCTTTTTCAGGCATAAAGCATATTACGATTTACCTCAAAGAGTTAAAGAAAATGATTCACGCTGTTTTGTTCTGTTTAATGTTGTTTTCTTCTGGATGGTGAGTTCTAAATAGGCTATATAAAGTCAAGAAGCATTAAAATGATTTAGATGTTTTAGAGATTTATAGGCCTAATCTAATCTTGTTCTTCAGGAGTGTTTAGTGTTGAGACTGATGAGATAAACGCCCCCGCCAACATTGTGGGTTTTTGATGGGCTGTCACTTGGGCCCTGCAGGAAAACTCAAATGGGGCCCAGAGAAATGTGTCCACATGGATATGCATATGTTAGCTCATAGGGAGACATGATGGGACACAGTGGGCTCTAATTGAAGTCCTTTTAGGTTTTCATTATGGGCTCATTTGGCTCCTAAATGGGTGCTAGCGGTTTATCTGTGGTAATTCGGCTGCCTTCATTAAGTTTGTTTATTCTTGAGTGTGACGTTACTGAATTCAAAAATCTTTCAAAATTGTCCAATAATATAAAAGCAACAGTAAAACTTGGTTCATATAAAATGAAATATACACATCTTATCTTGATAGAGAGTTTATATCCCTTGACACGCAGCTGATAGTGTTCAAGTGTGAGTGAGGGACGACCATTTTTTTTTCTCAAATGAGAAGCCGGGATTGGAGGGAAGGCACACGCTAATCATTTTGGCTCATGAGGAAGGTGATGCAACTGCTTTCCTTTTGAGCACTTTTTTTTTTAACAGGCTGCGCAGTGGTTTGCAAACACACATTGACTGACAGGGAACACAATCCGACATTTTATGGTCCTACATCTTCCACAGACGATATATATGTATAAAAATACATTTAGACTGCTTAATTGCTATCAGTATATGAAGAGATTTTCAATCAGCCTACCACAAATTTTCTGTAGAGAATGTTGAAGATTTTATTATTTAGAAAATAAGTAATTTAGCTATATATTTGTACACTATTATTTCCTGTGTGTGTGTCTTTGGTTTGACTTTTCGGGGTCTTAAAGAAAGGTCAGAATGCTGATGCAACAAATTATTCTATTTTAGTATGTCACATGGTACAACATATTTCTCAAAATATCTATAGGATGTATTACCATCTTTGGAAGGGATGTGGGTATATATGTAAAATATGTAAAGCCGACCACTGTTCTGGAGCGACTTTCTGTAGGAAAATGTAAATCTGTTGAGTGATTTGATGAGTTACTAATCAATATTTATGCTTCTAAATATCAAATGATATGAATGAATTCATCAAGCTTCTGAGATTTACTAATTAAAAAGTTACATGTGAGAAAAGCATGTGTTAAAAACCTAATTTACTCTTCTAGCTGACCCTGACAGCCGAGGTCACTGGGGTCACTCAGGCCTGTTGCCTACGCATCAATTCTTAGTTAAAACATTTACTTTACATCTTCAATCACAAGAGAATAATGATGAATATTGTCTGAACCTCTTACTGAGAGAAAGTACATGTTATCAGTATGTTTGGCCTTGAAGAAGCTGTGTGTGTGTGTGTGTGTGTGTGTGTGTGTGTGTGTGTGTGTGTGTGTGTGTGTGTGTGTGTCAGCACTCTTTTGTTACATGTTCTGAGGTGAACTACTGTCACGCAGGGGAAGTAAAATGACCATCTGTCATCCAGATCATCGATGGAGATATTCTTCTGACTCACAGCCCATATGTGGACATTTTCTGTTTATCTGTGTCTTAACCAATCAGAATCATTCAACCTGACATGATGATGTGGTTTAGTGACCTATGTTAGAGTATTGCTGCTGTATTACGGCAGAGCGGCCTATGAACTCCTTGAGTGTTGAAGCTGACTTCTGCTGATGAAACTGCAAACTATTCTTCAGTAAAAAAAGCCTTCAATTGATGCATCTCTTGACTCCTGGTCTTCAGTCATCATAACTGGTCTTACATTTATTTTTAAGTAGTATTTATTACATTATATAGTTCAGTGTTAGTCTGATGCCAGTCAGATCCCATTTAGTAAAAAAAAAAAGGTAAAAGAACAAATGAGCAACTTCTACTTATAAAACATGTTAAAATCTTGCACTTTTTGCCGTGGTCAATTTCAGCAACTTGCAATCCATCCACCCAGTTCACTCTGACACCAATAGTCTTAGTTTTATTGATTGGCTTTATTGTGTAATTGCACATAGATCCATGTATGAGCATACTAATGGAACATAAATTACACTTTACACTTGTAAGATCAGTCACAAATCCCCATGCAACTAATCGTAAGATTACACTATAAGAAACACCAGTTTCAGATTACTTATGATATATGAGCTTTACAAATAACTGTGATACAGAAAAACTATAATGAAAAGGATTCAGATTTAAGACAAGAATAGAAAGTCCGGGCAACAAACAGAAGTCCACAATAAAATCAGTAAAAATATATCATGGATTCATAAAATCACATTTTCTTTTGTATTTGATTTTGAAATATAAAAAAAGAGTTTGAAATATTAATCAATACAGTAAAATCATATAAAACAGCAGTATATCTGTACTCAAGTTCACATGGGTCTCAAATAATCACTTAGAATTCAGCTCATATTTCAAGATTTCAGATTCACATTCACATCAGTTCATAAAACAGAAAACACTGTCATACCACACATTTTTTCTAGTAGTAAGGCACACAGAAAAAAAAAAAAAAAAAAAAAAAAAAACATTAAGCATGATTTATATGTCAAAAAATATATAGGCTACATTAAAAAAAAATATATTTTTACCAGAAACACTAGACGAGTTAAAGATGCATAACTATGGAAGCTTGTTTCCGCCATGGAATAAAAAGTAATTGCAACTTAATTTAATTGCAATAGTTTAGCTTTCACAATTTTGACTTTTCTTTTTCAGCAGTCGCAATTGCGAGTTATAAAATCAGAATTGTGAAGTATAAACTTGCAATTCTGAGAGATTCTGTTTTTTTCCTCGGAATTGGACTTTATAACTCGCAATTGCGACTTTACTTCTCACAATTCTAAGTAAAGAAGTCAGAATTCGGAAGATAAAAACAATTGCAGAAAAATAAGTCAGAATTGTGAGATAAAAAGTCGCAGTTACCTTTTTTTCTTTCTTTTTTTTTCAGTGGCAAAAACAAGCTTACATTTTTAACCCTTTCACACATAATTTTAAATATTCTAGCTGACCCCCCAGTGTGAGCTTTTAATAAAGTGACCGTCATTTTAGATTTCACCTTTATAATGATCTATAACACCACCATATTAGATTGCACCGCAATTAAGTGAATCGGATCTGTCAGATTTACAACACGTCGATTCATCCACTTCTAAAATACATTAAAGTATGTGTATCCACATTTTTTATAGTTAGGCTACCTACACAATGTCAAATCAAGTTTATTTATATAGCGCTTTTCACAATACAGATTGTATCAGAACAGCTTCACAGTATTAAATTAAAATAATACAACAAGGTTTGTTTCTAGTGGAATGTGTATCTGATATGAATAAAACAAGTCGTTAATTTATAATTGAAAAGATTACTATTGCCGCTTCAATGTATTGTTTTGCTAGTACTTATACCTAAAATAAACATTATGTGGTTGAAAACAGTGAATAGCAGTGATATATGAAAGCGATGACTCAGCTCCAGCCAAACCGTTAAAGTACATTTGAATTTAGCAGTTGATCATGTGATCGGACACTCCAGGGACCAGCCAAGACTGATCACACCGGTGTGATCGTAGAATTCAGAAACCCTTGTTTTTAGTGACACTGGTGGACTTTAAGTGAACTGCAGCCAGCAAACTATTCCTCGTGCTCATGATCGCACTCATGCACGAGATGGACAAGAGACAGATCATGATTCAATGCCCCGATTTACCCATTGCAAAGTTTTTTATTTTTTGCTTAGAAGACGGTGAGACTAGTTTACATTAATTCATTCTCTTTGCATGACACATTGACATTACAGTACAGAATAGCTCTTTCGGCATTATCCTGAACATTGTATAAGCATTCATTTAAAGGACAAGTTCGGTATTTTACACTTAAAGCCCTGTTTACAGATCGTTTATGATGAAATAGAACGGTTAAGATTAAAATTTGGACACATGCTGCTGTCCCAAGAATTTTAGGTTTATTTCGCTTTCCCCCCCACCTACACAATGGCAGCCTATGGGCACTGGAACAATCCTTCATAAAACGCATTAAACTTTCATTTACAAAGACGTGAAACTCACCAAGTGGTCAGGGGTGTTCACTGATATGCTCACACAAAAATCGCTGCAAAAGATGCTTTCCAACAGGTGTTTTACCATTCGTTGCAAGTCAATGGAGTTGGACAAAAACTACGATAAAACCTGTTGGAAAGCATATTTTGCAGCGATTTTTGTGTGAGCATATCAGTGAACACCCCTGACCACTCGGTGAGTTTCACGTCTTTGTAATCGAAAGTTTAATGCGTTTTATGAAGGATTGTTCCAGTGCCCATAGGCTGCCATTGTGGAGGTGGGGGGGAAGCAAAATAAACCTAAAATTCTCGGGACAGCAGCATGTGTCCAAATTTTAATCTTAACCGTTCTATTTCATCATAAACGATCTGTAAACAGGGCTTTAAGTGTAAAATACCGAACTTGTCCTTTAATGAGTCAGAATGGAAGAAAGGCTCTCGGGAGCGTGTGTAAATGTCGCATCCTTTGGATTTTCACGGCAAAACCGGCCCAAGGATTTTGCATAAAAACTCAATAAAAAAATGTAAAAAATTAGGCTATTTGTGTATTAAGCTATAAGAAAATTGTTACATATATCTACACTGATCAGTATGTCATGCAAAGCCCATGTTTACATTGTTACAGATTATTACACGCTGATTCTCCTCATTATTCATCCTGATCCTGAGTTTGATTCACTTTATCTTCACTGAAACCTGTTATAAAAACACAGAAATATTCACAGTAAAAACACCAAGTTAAAAAACGAAAATAGTAATGAATAAATAAGAGTGTTGATAATGATGATAATTATATGTTCTCCTGCATTACACTTGTTTCTGTTTATTAACCTGTACCATAATGTATTACACACTGTGGAGAATATGTTGTGATTTGTAAATGTTCATTTAAAGGGATACTCCACTTCAAAATGAAAATTCTGTCATCATATACTCACCCTCATGTTGTTTCAAACCTGTATGAATTTCTTTCTTAGGAAAAAAATATACTATGGAAGTCAATGAGACCAGAAACTGTCTGGTTACTGATATTCTTCTAAATATCTTCCTTTCTGTTCAGCAGAAGAAAGAAATTCATAAAGGATTGAAACAACATGGAGATTTGGATAATGGTAAATTATGACCGAATTTTCATTTTAAAGTGGAGTATCCCTTTAAATTAATATTTGTTCTTTAGTCTTTTATTTCTGATATGATGCTATTTAATGGAGAGTGACATCAACACTGACAGTTAGATTCAATGGATATAAAAGGTCTTATTGACCACTGGCTCAGGAGTCAATAACAATTTGTTAAATTAAACAATTAGTGGTGACCAATTAATGGGGTGAATTACTAAATATTAAATGGCTAAAATATAGAGCAGCATTGTGTTCTTTGATCAAAACAGCACCAGATCAGCTCTATAGTGTTAATGGCTGTTCTGTCTAAAGTAAAACAGCACACAATCAGTGCTGTGTTTAATATTTCTGTGTTAATGGTGTCAAGTTCTTTGTTAAGTTGTTTGTATGTAATACTTACACTGTTACTTATACTTCTTGCAGTAAAACAACAGTTACAGCCCAAACCATCAGAACAACACTGGCACCAGATATTCCTGATACAGCACCTGAACGACCTGCAGGGATGGGCAGTATTTCAGATACATGTATTTAAAATACGTATTTGAAATACAAAATACTATTTTGTATTTGTATTTAAATACATTTTTCCACATAGTATTTTGTATTTGTATTTAAATACATTTAAGATGAGTATTTTTGTATTTTCAAAATACATAAAATACTTTTTGCCAGTCAACCTCTTTATCAGGGTATTGATTTTGTGCATCAACTAGTTCACACATTCACTAGCTCAGCATTGGATCAGCGATTTCTTTTGGAATAAGGTGAGAATGTCATGATCAATTCTACTTGTTGATTAAAGTTAAAATAGTGCATTATTCACTTCAGTTAACATGACAGAATAAAAGAGCACAGACAAGACGTGGGAAAATAGCGTTAGCCAATCAGTTTTCTTGACCGGTTGTTGATTTTTATCAACTAGCTTGTCAAATGTGTTTAAAGGTTATATCAGCGATTTCAGGCCCAAACATAAATGATCACATTCATCTAATCTTAACGAGCGCAAAACCTCACAATACCCTCCCCCTGTCGGTGATTGGTTGGAACACTATTTATTTTGGTTTTGAGTGGTTGGTGAAACCAATTGTTTTTGTGTGCAGATCTCAGAGCCTAGGCTGCCTACAGAGACGCGTTTTTTTTTGACGGCATGCTTATGGGGCGGGCAGCTAGTGTCAAGTCAAGTCAAGTCAAGTCAAGTATATCTGTATAGCGCTTTTCACAATACAGATTGTATCAAAGCAGCTTCACAGTATTAAATTAAAATAATACAACAAGGTTTGTTTCTAGTGGAATTTATTGATTGATAAAATAAAAATAAATATCCCCAAAATATCCCCTCCTGAGCAAGCCAAAGGCAACAGTGTGACAGATTGAAATATGTATTTTATAATTACCAAAATCTATGAAATATTGACACCACTATAGTCAAGCTATTTTGAATGTGTGTTTAAAGGTTTATAAAATTGTATATAATGGCGCGAAGCTCGAGTATGTTCGATATTTGTATTTAAGTTGTAATTCTGTTTATTTAGTGCTGATTTGTTGACTTGCTGAACAAATGTGAATAGAGTATGAAAAGTGAATTGAGAATTTCAGATGCATTTTCAGCTAAAATAACTAGGTGAAATAGTACATTTACGTGCTTATGACTGATTTGCCATAGTTAATATGCATTGATGATTAAAAAGAGAAAGATTTAAAAGAGTTGATTCTCAGGTAACTGTAAAATTCTTTATTGTATTTTTTTTTTGTATACCTTACAGTGTTATGGGTTTCAAATAGCCTATTATAAAGAAGTGTACTCATGTATTAAATGTGTACGGTACAAATTGTTGAATGTATGTAAAGAAAGATGTCAATGAAGCTAATTTGAAAAAGAACTGTTTAATGTCAATTGTTACAAAAAGATTACACAAAGTTCGCAGTAGAGAAACATCAAGCGAGTTCTGTGATTAATCTTCTCCCCCTCTATTCAGGGGTACAACACTAGCGGATCATTAGGAAAGATTACATGAATGTGATAATTTATGTTTGGGCCTTTTTTGGGCCTGAAATCGCTGATACAACCTTTAAAGCATTACTGCATGTTAGGGCTGGGTGATATGACACTACATATCATAGCGATGATATAAAGTTTGAATTGATGGAACTTTTTCTAAATCGTTTACATATGGGCCTATGTGTGGGGTAAGCAAATTTATCCGTGCAGCTTTTAGTGGGCAAGAATTACTGGAACGTTGGAGTGGAAAAACAAACACTGATGAATGATACACCACAAAAATCTTCACCTTTTAGTTTTATTGTACATAGAAATAATAATAAAAAATGGGTAAATAGTGTCAAATTAATCAAAATTAATTCTAATTTAAATTTTAGATACACTTTCTAATTTAATAAACTTATAGAAACAAATGAACTTCATATAAAATAAACATAAAATTACTTAAAAAGCATTGAGACTACCTGCAAAAAATAAATTAAAATAAAAAACCTCAAAAGAGTTTGAAATTCAGTTTATGCTGTGGAATCAAAACTGATATTGAGAATTGTGAAACCATGATATTGTTACTGTGAAGTAAAATTGAGATTTCGGTCATATCGCCCATCCATATTCTTTGCTAGATAGCAGAAAAGGTTCCCACAGTTTTACATACAGTATGAATTTTTTAATAGTGTTCACCACAAGTAATAAACAACATTGTAACCAGAAATAAGTATATAAATGGCTGCTATTTTGCATAGGTTTATTTGTAATTGCAAGAAAGAAAGAAAGAAAGAAAGAAAGAAAGGGCAGAGATGTGGTTAAGAATGAAACTTCAGTAGGCCTGTGTAGTTTCTTCATTCACTGTGACCTATCCCTGCACTGGATGGCCAATTTCACATGTATTTTGTGTATTTTCAAAATACAAAATACTGTATTTGTATTTAAATACATTTTTTCACACAGTATTTTGTATTTGTATTTAAATACAGTTTTCCACACAGTTTTTTGTATTTTAAATACAATCCCATGTGTTTATGCCCATCTCTGAATCAAATTATTGAATTAAATTCCAGTTAGTTTTTAACATTAAAATGATGTTTAATTTAGTATAAACTAGTGTTAATCGAATCATCTGAACGGCTCACTAGAGTGATGGCATAATCTAAATAATAAGATACATTATTATCTAATAGATTATTTTCTCATTATAAAACGTTTGATGTACTCACCAAGAGTAATACTGTATTTTTTGTGTAAGATCATACTGCTGGTGTTGATCTCCACTTTATAATCTCCAGACTGATCTGTTCGGATGTTTGTGATGGTGAGGTCTCCGGTCTGAATATTCTCAACAGTGTTGCCCCATCTCGCGTCAGCGCGCTTTAAGTCAGCAATGAGGACGCCTCCAAACTTCCACAGTATCTGATCATCTCTCTGTATATCAACACCAGTGTGTAGAGTGACATTTCCTTCCACCACTGATACTGACACCATATCATCTGTCACAGTAACAAACACATGAGGAGAAGAAACAGAAACAGTTTAAAACAGATCAAGCTAATAATGCTACAGGTCTAGAAGTCAGAGATGCTGAATATCCTTGACTCAGACTCTTCAGATTTGCTGCTCTTGCTTTTCTTTTTCTCTCTCTTTGTTAAATGTTGAACTGACATCTGAACCTCTGCCTAAATGCATGAAAACTATTTCAGAATCTGCACTATATTTCTAGGTCAATAATCAAATGTAAGTAGTGACAGAACTTTTTACAAAATGACCTGAATTTGCAGACCATCAATGGACATCTCTGGATCTTTGCTTAGTGAGTGTTAAAGAAGAAACTATTTGTAAATGTTTGAATTGTTTTGATGATATGTTAGGGCGATTCTTTTCTTTTTGATAATGTCGTGCTGCTCATCTTGGCCAGGTCACTTCTGTAAAAGAGATTCTTAATCTCAGAAAGTTTTATCTGGTTAAATAAAGGGTAATAATAAAAAACAAGAGTAAATGAGTGTCATAGATCATGTGACTTTACAGACAGCGCCTGAAACTCAGCAGGCTTGTTCGACTTGAACCGGCGCTGCACAGACCGATCGGTGAATAACATCAAAGTACCACGAGAGCGAATAGAAAGTAGACTGCTCCTTATGCTTTTGAATTGCTCTCGCGGTACTTTGATGTCATAAACCGATCGGTCTGTGCAGCGCCGGTTCAAGTCGAACAAGCTCAACATATTCTTAAGATCGTCTCAGATCAAATCTATTCATTGTGGAGCTTCATCCATCATCAGTCTTAATTAATGTCTCATAAAACACTGCATTGAATATTAATAAGCAGTGTCTCCCTATAACAATAACTCTAATCTGTGTGAGCTTTGTTGCTGTTGTTTACCATCCCTTCATATCAAGTGGATACAGGAAGATTAAATAAATGAATAAAAGTAAGTAATGTAAAAGAGAGACATGATTAGATTCAACAAAACAGTCACAACAGTCACACAATAAAACTTTATGTGGTCATGTATATGCCACTTGTTTCTTCTTTTTAAAGTTGTGAAAACAACTCTGGATTCCTCTTTGCTGTAAATCTCTGAAGAATAAATGTTATAGTTCTGTCAATAGATAATATTTCCTATACACATATTTCATTTTTACTCTCTTAACTTCATAGCTGCTTTTTTAATTCACTAAAACAACAACAGGTTTTGAAGAATAAACCTCTGATTATTCCTCATCATCTAAACTGTTCTCAGAAAATGAATCTAGATTTTAATCCAGTTATCAGATTGTAAGACTTGAGTTACTCACCGCTGACAGTAACACTGAATATTTTGGATGTCCCAGTTGTGCCCTCGACCTGTAGTTTATAGAGTCCAGAGTCTGTGTTTTTGATGTTTGTGATGTTTAGAGATCCAGTCTGATGATCCAGCTTCAGTCTGTCTCTGAATCTCCCATTAGGAAAATCTGGTTTATTAATATCAGCTATCTTTGTATCATTAAAAAACCACTCAGCTGAATCACCTTCTGGTATTTTAGTGTGAGGGTTTAGAGTGACAGAATCTCCCTCTATCACTGACACTGTCACATCAACACCAAACACACCTGGTGGGGGAAAAGATAAATAAAATGTTAATTCTTGATCAATCTTGGCATTTTTTTCCAGTGCATCAAATGTTAGAGTGATTTTACCCTGATACCCAGTGTTTTTTCATTATTGTACTGAAGTGCTCTTTATGTGGCTGAAACAGAGAGATGGAGAATCCAGAACTAAATCTGAAAAGTTCATTTCCCCAATAATCATTTCAAATAACTACCATAAAACACACTTTACATTTTATACACTAGCCTCATAAGGATATTGTTTTAAATGTTTTAAACACAAATTGTAAAAAGTATTTGGCTGTATGTGGAAGATCACATGCAACACTCAAACAAAACACACTAAATAAATAAGTAGGCCTAAATCAAATTAAAAGTGCAGCCTGGACGCACTGGATTAAAAAATACTGGATTAAAAAATGCAATGAACTAAAATCAATTGTTATTGTTAAAATGTTAAATGTTTCTTATACTGGAATAGCATTATTCAGATAATATATATCCATAAAGAATGTTTTAAAGTTCTTCACAGATTTAGGGGAGACCAGAGAGTGTTGTAATTTGGGGTGAGCTCACACATCATCAGTTTAACAAATGAAGAACAGAGTTTAATCACAGTCATACATGAACACCAGCATCCTCAGATGACAGTAGAAGTTGTGAGTCACAAAAAATATAGTCTAAAGAATTTACAGAATAAAAAAACAGGTTTAAGGTAAAAGTAAAATTTCAGGAATGGATCAAAAATAGATTTGCAAATGTTTTGCAAGTGAAAAGGAAAAAAAAAAACATTTAGGCTAACTTTATCTCCCATCTCATATTTGTTTCAAAGTTGTTATATATTTGTTACAAATTGTAGTAGCCTATTTTGAATTAAAATGTAACTTTTTTTTACATTTTTAATCAAATTACTTTATATAACATAAAGGTGGAGTTTGTATTGCATAATATATAGAAAGGAAAACTTAGCTCAATAATTCAAACCAACCCCAGCGGTTACAGGATCAGGCAGAAACAACAGAGCTCGTTGAGGCAAATAGTGATAATTATGAGCTTGATGAAGAAATGCTACTAGTTTTCTATTTCTGGTGTACTATGGTGACAGAGAATACCTCAAATTAATAACGAAAACGTTTTTTAAGTAATCCATATTAATATATGTTTTAGGGATATCTGACTGGATAAATGAAGTTATGAATGTGCACCTGCTGTTGGTCTTTTCTGAGCCGCACCCATAACCGACCGACAGGAAAGAGACACAGAGACACTTTAATGCCGATTTACTTGTGATTTTTATTTTGTATTCCGCTAAAACAGTAGCCAATATCCATGATCTTATTGTTATTATTATTATTATTATTCACACAAAAATAAAAAATAAAGTGTTTTGCAGAATATTACAGGTCGTCGGCGCCCTCTAGTGTTCACTACCAAATTAACACACACACACGCACATGCACGAACAAACTTACCCCCAAAAATACCCTTATTACAACCCAGTCTCACGGCAGTTCGTGACATAGTCACGAAATTTAATCTATTGATTCGTGTTCGTGGACACGATTTTCCCCATTTTTTCGTGTCACTCAGCACGACTTTCAATCTAATGTATTTCAATGGGACGTATTTTTCGTGCCTGCACCACGTTTTTCTTTCGAGAGCACAGTATTGTTTTTTTTCTCAATTGTTATTCATTTTGCAAACTTTAAGAGCTACATTACTCAATATTTAATCAATAGATTTTAATCCTCGTTTTTATTGCTTTATATTCGGTAGGCTACTCAACATTAATCTATTTATTCGTGTCCAAGGGCACAAATATCCTTATTTTTTTCGTGTCACTCAGCACGACATTCAATGTATTTCAATGGGACGTATTTTTCGTGCTTGCACGTCTTTCTTTCGAGAACACACTATTTTTTTTCTCAAATGTTTGGCTATTCCTTTTGCAAAATTTAAGGGCTACATTGCTCAACATTTAATCAGGAGATTTTAATCCTCGTTGTATTGTAGCCTATTCGGTAGGCTACTCAACACGAATTTATTCGTGTCCAAAGGCATTTCATTTTTTTCGTGTCACTCAGCACGACTTTCAATCTAATGTATTTCAATGGGGCGTATTTTTCGTGCTTGCACCACGTTTTTCTTTCGAGAGTTGTTTTTTCTCAATTGGTATTCATTTTGCCAACTTTAAGGGCTACATTACACAACATTTAATCAGGAGATTTTAATCCTTGTTTTTATTGCTTTATATTCGGTATAGGCTACTCAACATGAATCTATTTATTAGTGTCCATGGGCTCAAATTTTCTTCTTTTTTTCGTGTCATTCAGCACGACTTTCAATCCAATGTATTTCAATGGGACGTATTTTTCGTGCCTGCACCACGTTTTTTTTTCGAGAGCACCGTATTGTTTTTTCTCAATTGTTATTAATTTTGCAGACTTTAAGGGCTACATTACACAACATTTAATCAGGTGATTTTAATCCTCGTTTTTATTGCTTTATATTCGGTATAGGCTACTCAACATGAATCTATTGATTCGTGTTCATAGGCACGAATTTCCTTCTTTTTTTCGTGTCACTCAGCACGACTTTCAATCTAATGTATTTCAATGGGACGTATTTTTCGTGCCTGCACCACGTTTTTTTTCGAGAGCACGGTAGGCTATTGTTTTTTCTCAATTGTTATTAATTTTGCAGACTTTAAGGGCTACATTACTCAACATTTAATCAGGTGATTTCAATCCTCGTTTTTATTACTTTATATTCGGTATAGGCTACTCAACACAAATTGATTCGTGTCCATGGGCACGAATTTCCTTCCTTTTTTCGTGTCACTCAGCACGACTTTCAATCTAATGTATTTCAATGGGACGTCTTTTTCGTGCCTGCACCACGTTTTTCTTTCAAAACACAGTATTGTTATTTTTATTTTTTTTTGTGATTCATTTAGAAAACTTTAGGGGCTACTTTGCCCATCAGTTTGGCGTGTCAAATCTAACAGTAACTACATTTCCCACGAGCCTTATCGACCGTTACTATGGATGACGACAGATAAAACTGAGGACCCGCCACCGATTCTCTTTTAATGATATCCTCATCTTTTTTCAACACACACGCGAAAGTGTGCTTGATAATTCAACAATACTATGTGTTATGGCCATCAGTTTTATTTGTTTCCAGTATTACCCATGATCATCAGCTTCCGTTGCTATGGAGACGGAGCCAGCCCGCCCTGTAATTGGGTGATTTCTTCAGTGATTTCTCATTGCGCTCAAACCACTTTCCAGGTAAGTTGCTAGGCTCATTCGTACGTAACGATCACGTTTTGCTATAAATAATTGATGCATTTGCCATATTAGATTCACATGATTTACACGTTAGGGCAACGAATTAAAGCCCGTCCAAGGTTTGCTCATTATCAGAAAAAAATCCTGTGAAATTAGGCTTGCTAAATGGATAGCCAACTTCAACATGCTAACTCTAACGTTAGTTATCTAAAATATGTAATTTTCTCTCGATCATCGTGGTTCACCCACAGTGTCACTGTAATGTGTCAGTAATAACAATATTATCACTTGGTCTAAACTTATACTGCACATAACGCTGCCTTTTAATCTGGGATGTCGAACCCCAGGCACATGTTACGCGCGCGCGCCTTTAAAAAAAAATTACGCGCACAGGAAATAGGAGCAACGTGAATCTGTATTTATTTATTTTAAGTATTTATAAGAAAATGGGAATCACTCACTATTAGGGTCATTAATAGGGTACATAAACACTACATAATCAACATTTTCTGTTGTTCTCCATGCAGATCCTGTCAAACACATCACCTGTCCGAACCTATAGCCACACCTGATTTCAAAACCCAAAGGCACTTTTAAGAGCCAACCTCAATCTCTTCTTTATTTTCTATATCTCACATTCTCTCTGTTCTCAATATCTATATTTCTCTCTCCATCTATCTCACAGTCTTTATCTATTGCTCGTTCTTTTCTCTCTGTCTGTCTTTGTCTACTTGTCTCTTATCCATCTTTGTCTGTCTGTCTGTCTGTCTGTCTGTCTGTATCTGACTGTTATAATGCCGGGGGGGTCTACAAAAAAGAACTGCCCTTTTTGTCAGGGCATTTTATTTTGTGCACAAAAGGTCTGTTCACACTGTAAAAAGGAGCAACCTCAGAAGCAGCGCCTCAAGAAGAAGCTTCAGAGGTTTGATGAGAAGCGAGATGAATGGGTGGTTGGTCGTAAGAAAAACCACAACATTGCATCCATCAAGGATGAAGCCAATATCCTGGTACGTACAATTTCATACATGACATTAAACTTTCCAGATCATCTAGGAAGTACATTCAGTGGTACCATTTGTTATTAAGTGAGCATGCCAGCGCAAGGTCAGAAAGACAGTATTTTTTGCCAATATAGATAAAGTTAAATTATTTTTTTCTAATGATACTTTGTCCTCCCTGTGTCATCAGAACTAATTTAAAAGTACAATTTAACTATCAAATTTGAAGGTAGATGTAATTGTGATTTTTAGTTTTTATTTTAGTGGTAGGCTAATACCCTAAAGTAAACACATCTTCACCATAACACATCACAGACCTTAATGATCTACCAGAGCAAAATTTGAACACACAGCAAATATAATTGATACTCAGGAATTCTTGAGTTCATAACAAATACAGGCATGTATTGTGACAGAATTGCAATATAATAATCAAACTTTCTTATCGAGTGGATGAGAAATAACAAATGAACTGCATTCATACTGTACTACTCAAAACAACAATGTGCACGTGTCTACTGTAAATATGTGCAGCATTCACCCATTTGGTCATGTTATCACTAAGGTTCTGCCTTTTTAAAATAAATCTTTAGATTGTCATTGTCCAGTTGCACAATGGCTACATAATCTTATCAACGTAGGTGCAAAACCCAAGCTCCTAATATTACAAAAAGTTATATTTTAACCTTATTTTCTATATATATATTTGTTTTTTTTGCTTCTACTGTATGAGCCTTCCTGTTTGCACATACTTGGTTTTACAAAAGCAAAACTCACTATTAGGTTAAAAATCCTGAATGGCAGTAACCTGGATGCTGTCATTAATAATGTTATATTTTCTTAATAATTAATATTCCTAGTTATTTTTTATGTTGTTTTTCTATTTCATTAAACAGCAAAAATACACAATGTTGTCATTGCAGCTTGAGAAACTCCATGCCATTGGATACAAGCCAGTTCTGCTTCTTGGAAAGGAGACCAAAAAAAAAGAAATGAAGTGTGAAATATTAACCCCTCGCTGCACCCTCTCCGCCTATGCCCAGGACTACCTTCAGAAGATAGGTTCATTTTATGAATACCTTTGTGAAGGTGAGATGCATGCACTGTATCTTAAAGTCACAGTTCACAATTTGTGTTGAGAGCGCAAAAGATTTTATTATCTTAAAGGAGATTTAACATTGAGCTTAATTTTTTGTAAATCACAAAAATCTGGACATACTAATTGAACACATGAAATTCGCAAAGACACGTTTTGGTTACTGGGTCAATGAATTAAATGATAATATATATATATATATATATATATATATATATATATATATATATATATATATATATATATATATATATATATATATATATATATATATATATATATATATATATATATATATATATATATATATATTCAATAAAACAATATCAAGGACGGCGCTAAAATGTAGAGCATTACCAGAAATAACACAAAGAAAAAGAAAACAATCAAATGTTGGCTGGATACACCAAAAACTTACACTGCTACTAACTTTGAGGCATAACCCAGACTGTAAACAAACATTATACTTGTCATTTTTTGAATAGATATTATGAGCAGTTTGGGTTTTATTTTCCCGACTTAAAGATATATTGTATTGGTTATAGTCATTGGAAATCAATCAAATATATTGCAGATATCTAATACATCCAGTTGACACTCAATAGTTCTCCTGCAATCAAAAGTGCCTTCAAATCTGGTTGGGCAAAATTTGGACTAGGCCTATATGATTCAAACAGATTAAAACTTAAAACAGGTACAGATCAAGCTTATGGTTAACCTCTATGTTTTAAATAAGCAAAACACAACACTTGTTTAACTTGCACAGGTTGGACCCAGGATTCCAGTGGCAATGATGATCAGCTGATTACGCTGCATCTCACACCCTGTGACCCATTGGAGAACAAGCAACCGGAAGAAGGTGAGCAGGCGAGCCCCGTGGAGGGGCAGGTGGATCAGGCGAGCCCCGTGGAGGGGCAGGTGGAGCAGGCGAGCCCCGTGGAGGGGCAGGTGGAGCAGGCGAGCCCCGTGGAGGGGCAGGTGGAGCAGGCGAGCCCCGTGGAGGGGCAGGTGGAGCAGGCGAGCCCCGTGGAGGGGCAGGTGGAGCAGGCGAGCCCCGTGGAGGGGCAGGTGGAGCAGACGAGCCCCGTGGAGGGGCAGGTGGAGCAGACGAGCCCTGTGGAGGGGCAGGTGGAGCAGACGAGCCCTGTGGAGGGGCAGGTGGAGCAGACGAGCCCCGTGGAGGGGCAGGTGGAGCAGGCGAGCCCCGTGGAGGGGCAGGTGGAGCAGGCGAGCCCCGTGGAGGGGCAGGTGGAGCAGACGAGCCCCGTGGAGGGGCAGGTGGAGCAGACGAGCCCTGTGGAGGGGCAGGTGGAGCAGACGAGCCCTGTGGAGGGGCAGGTGGAGCAGACGAGCCCTGTGGAGGGGCAGGTGGAGCAGACGAGCCCTGTGGAGGGGCAGGTGGAGCAGACGAGCCCAATGGAGGGGCAAGGTAATTAGAACAAATTTAAAGAGTTACAGTTTATATTTGTAAAGGCCTAAAGTGTTTGACCAATGGGTTACCTTGAATTTACTTGACTTCCAGTTTATTTCCCCCATAGAGCTTGATGCAGGTTAGGGCTCTTTTCAGCATCGACATTGCAATGTGTGCATGTGAAATAGTCACAATGCAGGATGCATGATGTCAAGTAGGGGAAATGAACTCAAACACACCATGCTATAACTTTTTTGCTGGTTGATAAATTAAAACTCACAAGGTTCTCATTTTCCATGGATAATCTGCTAGAAAAGTTGATCTGATATTACATAATTAGATGGTCTATCCGATTCTGTACTAGGGCTTTTGGAAGGAATTTTGTGAGTCTATTATAAATCTAAAAGTAAAAAAAAATGCTACTAATCGAATGCTGAAATTACTTGGCCAAAATTAAAGATTAAAGATATTAGGATAATTTGAATATTCAAAATAATTGGGAATGTCAGTGTCCCATGCACACTAAACTTGAAGGCAACATATCTCAATTTATCAGATTGCTATGAAATTTGATGAGCACATTTCATGCTCACAACCACACCACCATTTTCCCACCCCTTGCGTTCCTTGATCAAGTCAGCGAAGGATCAGCTCTTGTTGAAACAAATTAGGATTATCACAAACAGGATGGACATAAGCGAGAAAGTGAAACACGTGGAGTAAATGGAGCAACCTTAATTCAATCGCAATAAGACTACATGTACTTTACACCTATTAATACATGTACTGCCACACTTGTGCGACGTTGTGGTCTTTCAGTATTTTAAATAATAAGTTAAAGATTTATTTGGTATATGAGTAATTTTCTTTCTCCAAACCCATTGCTGTCTTCACAGGGTCAGCCAGGGGCACAGTTGCAAGTCGCAAAAAGAAAAAGTCAGGTATGTAAATAATGTTTGTTGGGTAATTATTGGTGGTTCTGATAACTGTTACCATAGCTCATTAGTCAAGCAGATTCTCTTAAAGGGTTAGTTCACCCAAAAATGAAAATTCTGTCAGTAATTACTCTCCCTCATGTTGTTCCAACATTCATGTTTACCTCGAAGCTAATACTCCCGCTAGCATACAATAGCCACATTAGCAGTTAGCTGCTGTTTGTTACACACAGTAGAGCAATAAAAACACAGTCTTAAGGCCCGTTCACACCAAGGATGATAACTATAAAGATAACGATAAAGATATAATTCTAAAAATCGTTCTCCATATTAAAGAATAACAGAGTTCACACCACAACTATAACGATAAAGATATGAGGAACGATATCATAGGGATCACTTTCAGAACGATTTTTTTCCAGCTGTCGAACGATAAAACACTGACAGCCAATCAGAATCCATTCTAATTTAAAGGTCTCGCGCATTTAAAATGGATCTGGATCATCCGGGCGCGCGCGTGCTTAGAATAAAAAGTCCGTTATCGGTCGCTGGTGTGGACACATATATAGTTATCTTTATCGTTATCTTTATAGTTATCGTGCTTGGTGTGAACGGGCCTTTACCGTTTCAATTGCAGGCAAGTCTCTGATTGTTGAAAATGGCCCCTTTTTCCCGAGCTTCGATGCCAACTTCGCCTGATATTGCCCCAAATTTGTGAAGGATTCCGGCGTAAAATGTTTAGTTAGCACAGACACCAAACGTTAAGCCAGTGGGAAGGGTTGTAGGAACCGCGTCATTAAAAATGAATTTAATCCACTGGTCCCTGATAGCTAGGTCCGTTCTTGGTAGAGAAAACACATTTACATGTTGATTCTGGCAGTCAACAACAGAGCAACTCACGTGTGCACTACGTTTCTGCATCTTTCGCGACTGAATTGAATATGAGGGGGTAAGGGGCAGGGCAGGCTTCCCGCGGCATAGGTCTGCGGTGTCCATATATGGTATATCCTGCCCCGTCATGACGTCAAGTCGGGGCTGAAATTAAAATCTCGTATTTGAGTGCGCGTGCACGCTTGCTGGTTGATGAATCCTGGGGTAAACAAACGCTTCACTTTTAAATATCGGCTTCCCGGCCAGTGTATAATCGTTAGGCAATCATAACATACATTGATTCTCGTGGAAAAGTGAAAATTACAGGTTATGACTCCTTTAAGATTGAGCAACTGGAGTCACTTGGACTATATTAACAATCTCTTTAATACATTTTCTGGGCCAGCAAGTTTCAATCCCTTAGTAGCCTATGGAAATGTGATCCAGCTCTCAGATTTAATCAAAAATATCTTAATTTGTGATCCGAAGATGAACGAAGGTCTTACGGGGTTGGAAGAACAACATGAGGGTGAGTAATTACTGACAGAATTTTCATATTTGGGTGAACTAACCCTTTAAGTAAATAAATGAATTACGCAAATAGAATTTAAAGGGGACCTATTATGCTAATTTCCAGTTCTATATTTTTGTTCTGATAGTCCACTAGAGTAGCTTTGCATTATCCTTAAAAAAAAATCCTTATTTATCTTGAACTGGTCCTTTATGCAGACCCTGTCTGAAACGAGTCGTTTTAGATGGAGTATTCTATAAGCCTACTATGATTACTATTCTAATGAGCCTCAGCCTGCATGTCATGTAAAATGTGGAGCCAAATATAAACAGCGTGTTTGCAGACACATTAACTGAAATAGAGGATGGTCTTTTTCCATATTTCAGGGGTCTCTACTCTCTAGACACACCAGGGAGTCAGGGACACATATTTATGTTGAAAAGACATTACAAAGTGCATTTTGTCTAATTAATGTAAATGTGTTTTTTTGTTTTTTGTTTTTTCTCACAGGGGGACCAAGGCATATGCCGGAAAGGAAAAGGTCACAAAAGAGTAAGTGCATTGCATGTAAATGCAATGATTGATACTTTGCTATACATTGCAACTTTTACCCCGGTTTATTTGCTATAGTTCCATTGCTTTTTTTTAACTACTTAAAACAGACAATTAGTCAAAATTTTATTTATTTATTTAATCATTTAGCAAAAGCTTTTATCCAAAGCGACTTAGCGACCCGCAACAGGGCAACAATATGTAAATGTCTTGACCAGTCCAGCTAGTCCAGCGTAGCACACATAACCATGATTATTCATAATAGATATAGAATAGTAATAATAATAATAATAATAATAATAGTAGTACATAATAGTAATAGTGAGATTAGTACAATTGACAACCTATAAAATCCAACAGGCTTAATTAGTCTAATTTGACCAAAATGCATTGTAGTAGTAGAAGCAGCAGCAGTGGAGTATTCTCAGTTGTGAGCTGTGGCTTAGCAGTAGTATGGTTATTCAAGCAAGCATACCACATTGGAAATTAGTGATTTGGTTCCATGGTACATGTTTTGATTAGTGATAAACATCACTTGTTGTCATCCTTGCAAGTCTGCTCCCTACTTAAAGGGATACTCCACTTTTTTTGGAAATAGGCTCATTTTACAACTCCCCCATAGTTGTACAGTCAAAATACAGTAATATGTAGCAGCGCCTGAAAATGGTCGACCCTAGTCTACCGAGCTGGGGACTATTTTCAGGCGCTGCGTCATATCATTACGTCTGCTGGACTCATGGTACGGCAGCAAAGTTTCTTGATTATTACGCAGGAATGAGAGTATAGTTCCTAGCCATATCAGCCTAGAAAATCACAAAGTGATTCATAGTTGTAAGTCTTCATAGTTGTGTTTATTTTGTTCCTAAACTAACTAATAAGTATTTGAAACGTGTTTTTGTTCACAGATTGCTCCTACCACACTCGCCTAGAGGCTTTCCCCATCAGGAGTGTAGTAAGAGAAAGAGTGAGAAAGGTTAGACAGTCATAAAGGAACTGCAGAGTGTAGGCAGTATGCAGAGTGCAATATAGGATTTAGAAACTTCCTTGTGAGTTGGCAAATACATATTACAGTATACATACCATAATTGTTAGGTAGATGCTTTTTATGTGTTTGGTCTTTTTTGAATTACAGTTTAGAAAGGAGTGTCTACTGAAAATAATGACCCATTGTATCAATGAAACTCAGTGCCTATAACCAGACATAATAGCCTTATGCTAAGAATGGAATTATTTATTTATTTTTCTTGATAGGGCAAAGCAGAAATGTTGGTTGACTGGGAGCCCTGTCCAGTATGGTAAGTATTTCTCTGTTCTTCTGCTTTATGAATTAGAGATAGGGGGGTTGGCTACAATACTTTTTCTATTAATCCGTTCTGTTTCAGATTAAACAAGCATTATAACAAGTGTAAAGCACACATCATTACAGAACTATAACAGTTTCATTTTCCATCTATGAAGGACCACCACCATTAATGCATGCATGAAGGTGGTGGTCCTTCATAGATGGAAAATTAAACTGTTATTCCCTAAAAATTCCCTTCTGTTTTTAGTGGTGAGCAGTGGGCCCAGTCCTGGCAGCCAAAGGATTCTCTCCGAAATAATGAAAATAAATAAAATGTATGTTTTGAACTCCATTTTGGTTTCAGCGTATTTATTCAATTGTTTCTGTTTTGCATTTGAAGTCGTATCTCATCTTTCTGTAGTAATGAAAAGGTGAAAATCTCCAAGAATGTGACCTGGAGTTTAATCTCGAGAGGGCTGTACTAGAAATGTACTTAATCCAACTGAATTTTCTTCTTCAGATGTTATTCAAAAGCATGTTTTCATATTTCATGATTATACATTGCACTTTTATTTTATTACAGTTGACGCGTAACTTGATTTCATGTTCTGTTGTCTGTGCTTTTCAAAGTTCACTTAACCTCACTGTGCACTGTTAAGAAATACAGCCTTATGGCTTGTTTGACATGAAGCTTAAATATGAAGTTCAACAAATAAGACTGACCTTCTTTATACTCACTCATTACTTTATATCTTTTACATTCTCTCTCACTCTCTTCTACTCCAAACTCATCAGCTGACTGGGCGTTTTACGTCTTAAACCAAATGTATTTTCTTCTCAACCCTCTTGAGCCAATCGTGTCATAGGTCCCTCCGCTGTGCTCATCAGGAGAAGAGCTCCACATTCATCCAGATCTCAGCATTGCTACTCACCCCTTCACCACCACCAGTGTCGGCTCCATGTAGGGGATATCCCTCTTCATATCATGCATTTCTCTACAGTACACCTTTAAAAGAACGATGTTTCGATGTGTTCCAATTGCCAAAGACTATATAGTTTCTACTTGTCATGCACCTTGTCAATAAATTTGTTTGATCACCCTTTAAGCCTCTTGTGAGTAATAAAGCAATACATAAGCATTTGGTGTATTTTCACTTATATTTTTGTGAAAGACCACAAATACACTATGATAACACTTGCAAAAGATGATAATTTTTGTTTTTACTTTTCCATACATCAAATTCAAAACAATATGATGATGTGGTTGAGACAAAAGAAACAACCTTCATTGAGTATATTTATATGTGGAATTTGTTTAACTTTACAAGTGGATTCTTTTTAAATGAAAATGTAGCCTATATATAATTTAATCAGGGCCTTCAAGTTTTATAAAAAAATTGGAGTGAGGTTACATTTGTTTGGGGAGGAGCCCCTCAAATATTTGAAACAGTGACCCCTCGGCCCCAAGTTTTTGCTTGCAGTTCAGTTTTATCTATTGTTCATAATTGACCAGCACAAACAAATTATAACAATTGGTAAATCTGATGAAAAAAACATGCATATTTAATCCAAATAAAATAAATGGTTTTATATATTTCAAAAGATAAAGCATAGAACTGTGCGGAGCCGCTTGTTGGCTGAAGTACCAGTTCCATCTGTCACACTTTGATCTCTCTCACACACGTGATCTCTCTCTCTCTCTCTCTCTCTCTCTCTCTCTCTCTCTCTCTCTCTCTCTCTCTCTCTCTCTCTCACACACACACACACACACTGATTTAATTATAAAGATACATGGATCACCATGATTTTAGCTTCTAGAATAGAACAGTTTTTGTCACTAGTTAAAAGACAAATATTGATTTATTGTGAAGGTCTTGATCTGGACAGTATATCGCACATTTTGTCTCCTAATGCTGACATATTTATACACAGCAGTTTATTACATTCATCAGGGCAGGGGGCAAAACAAACACGTGGAGGCCATAATTAAATAATAATAATAAAAAATTAAAGGTCGCTCTTTGAAGGACTAAACTCCCGCCGACAAACTCGAATTCATTTCTACTGTAGGCTACAGCCTATAGCCTACCAGCTAAAACCACAGATGTTAAATCCTGGCGATTTTGTTTCACCCTGATCATCTAAATGCAGCATAATGTATGTTTTGGCTGTATAATGTATGTTTCTTGATATATATAATAGTAAAGACACATTTTTATAACCCTGGTCGGGAAACCAGAAGAACTACAAGTATGGTGGCTGATTTGTACACTTTGTAAGAAGTTCTATGGCGCGTCTCTTGTGGGAATTGTAGTTTATAAATAGCGTACATTGGAGATGGCCCTGATGGTTGTCCTACAACTACAATATCAGTTAAATATACTTAATGACCTGAGATCCTAGCGATTTTTTTTTATTTTGATCATTACTATCACTATATACACAAACTGTAGTTTTTTTAGGAGCCATGTAGAATCTCAAAAACAAACACACTCTACAATACACACTGGTGAGATAGGCTACATGCAAACCAATACTACAAAAACTAATGCGGTAATACGCAAGCGATGTTGGTTGTGGTTCTCTCCTTCAAAAACGTTTTCACATGATGAACACAACAAAAATTCAAAAATTCAAAAATTCAAACACAACAAAAATTTTTTTTTTTTCATTCCTTAATACAAAACAATACACCAAATAACACCAATAAAGATGATTCTGCTCCAGCATCCCATCTTTGGTCCTAACCAGTCATTGGGGGTAAAATCCCCTGGGACGCATGAAATGAAATGTGCAGGCAGACTTCTTCCAATCCATCGTGTCCTACAAAATTAGAAGCACTGATAATGCATCCTTTTTATAAAATGGAAGCATATATCTGTATGTGAGGCAATTTGATGCATTTCTTTTCATTAAAGTAGTATAGTGCAACAGCCACCATACATGTACAGTATGTGTAGTCACAGCACAGAGTACAGCACTCAAAAGTTACAGTAGAGAGCAGTCTGACCCCTACTGTACCTTTTTTCCTCCCTGAAGTTTCTGATACAGTTTTTCTTGATTGTTTACACACATTTTCTGAAAGCATGCCTCATATTCTCAGAACTCTACACACAAATCAAAAAACACACACACAATGGGCAAAACCCCTCAATTCTCCTGCAAAATGAAACTTTACATTCAAAACAATGTTATTTCTTCTCAAAATGGTATTTTGTTTTCAAATGACACACACAAACCATCATATGAATAGACATTTATAAGAACCAGTTGAACACTGATGTGTTCAGTGTAAAACACTATGATGAATGGAAAACACTTCTTCTCCATCCATCATAATGACTTAGGTATTTTCTTGTTCAGTGTTACACTTACTACAGACAGTACATACATAAATGTTGTAAAATATCTGAGAATATTGTTTTTATACTCAGAACACACAAATACACGGTAACAAATACATTTTATTGTTCCCACAAAAACAATGTACACAGTGTACATCCCAACCAATTAAAAAGTTGTACATAGAGTTGTCTACATACAAAACAACAGAAGAATTGCCTGTGTACATTTACAGTAAAAAATGTTGGCATCCATTGCCCCATTGAAGAGCTGACCTGTTGCTCTTTTATGCTAAAGCTCTGATTGTTAATTGTAAAACTGTGTGACGGGTGTTTGCCCATATGAAGAGTCAGTGTGCATATTTGAATGGCAGTGTGTTCCTTGTGAAAACAAGAGATTTTCTGCATGAAAATTGTGCCATAAGCAGAGAATTGTGTGTAGTGTTTTGAAAATGGTTTTAGAACTGCAATTTGAGTGTAAAGCAGGAATTGTCCTTGTAGTTTCGCAGAATTGGTTCAGGGGGTTCGTGAATGCGTTACATGTTGTGCTCATTGTGTCTCAAGTACCAGTATTTGTGTGTAAACAATTGAGAAAAACTGTAATGGAAGCGACGGTGAAGTGACTCTCAAGTTTGGCTGTACTCGTCGCCCAGCCTCCTTAGTCATAGCCTACCATGGACAAGAACATGGTCAACTAAAAAGGCACAAATCTCATCTGAGACTGCTTGTCTTTTTGCCCTCCCCCTTCTCCTCCCCCTCTCATCTTATCCCTTTCATCGATATATTGAAGGTTCTCGATTGCTGTGTGACCAGTTTTGACTCTTTGTGTTTCCTCCTGGGTGATTGTGTGCTAATTGAGCTGAAGCTGTGCTGAATGCTAGTGCTTTCTAAATTACAACATTGTGTACGGCAATGATAAATGAAGGGATATGTGTGTAAAGTTTTGCAGTGAAAGTTCAAGAAATCTTACTCATGTGTCAAAACTGGGGAATAGTGTTTATAGTTTGGGGAAAAGGGTGTGCTTTTTGATGAATGGTGTTATGGTTTTGAAATTTTAGGGTTAGGGTTAGTGTTTCAGCAATCGAGTAAAACTGTAACATGCCTTAACACACCTTAGATACACATTACTTATTATACTAGATCGATCTTGTTTAATTACAAGCCAGGTTGGTTTGAAAATAAGTAAAAAGACATGCATTAAAGTAATGAATTAATAATGCAGTGTGATGTTAAATTAAAAAAAATTCCACATATAAATACGTGATGTTTTTTTTCTCCAGCTATTGACTTTTATCAACCATAAAAATATAAAATCTTATTTTTCAATAATAATGGATGAAAAAGAAAAAAACATAAAATGCTCATCTTTGGAAATACTTTATTTCTTGTCTTTTACAACAATACTACTGAAAATACACCAAATGCATATTTGTCAAACAAGCCATAAGGCTGTATTTAAAAAACACTGGACTGTGAGGTTAAGTTCACTTGAAAAGCTCCAGCAGAAAAGAGAATCAAGTCATCTGTAATAATATACAATAAAGAATAATCATAACAAAAAAACAGTGTATTTTTCTGTTACATACTATAATGCATCTGTGCAGTAATATAAAATTACACAACAGTTATATCCTACAGTATAATACACTCAATCAAATAGCGATCCATAGGCAGCCTCTGAAAAAAAAAATGACATAGACAGACACAGACACTGCTGCTGCACCGCAGAATAAGTAAATGTGGAGAAATGCAAGTAATCAAGAATGAGTTTTTACATCATGGCCTAAATGTGATGATAAAGGAATGGTCATGAGGTCACCAAAGTCATCATGTGCTTACAAGATTTCATGGCAATCTGCACAATTAGACAATATCAAATACAATGTCAAATTTTACATTCTGGTCTAATGGTTGTGCTACAGGGAATGTCATGAGGTCAACAAAAATGACATGATTCATTGCTCAGCAAAATACAAAAATTGGTTCATAACATTTGTTGTATGCAAGTCAAAAGTTTGGCCTGATGTTGGTGCAAAAGGAAAGGTCACAGGGTCACCACAATCAAGGGGAGTCTCTCTTAAAAGAGTATGAATACACTACCCAAATATCATGTGAGCCCAGTAATTACATCTGGTAATATCATACATGCTAAGTTGACATTTTTGGCTAAGATTGGTGCACCTATACTGGTAGGTTTGTGCATCTTCATTGAACTGTGCAATGTGCTTACTAAATTTAGGACATACTAGCTTTGGGACATACTACTTTGTCATCTTAATGGACAGATCTGTCGCGTGCATCATGTCACCGTTAACTGCCCTGTCAATCATCTTGTTAAAATTCTCCATTCAATCTAATTTTATTTTCTACCGTTTCGGAGAGAAATGTAGTTGCACGTTGATCTGCCAGTCGTGGGTCTTTCATGCGGAGACTCTCCTCATGTGTTTGCAATTTGAATATAATGATGTAAAAGTTAATGGCTAAAACGTATCTTTACAAAAGTCCACAATGCATCTGCAGATGCAATATAATGTAGACAACACTGAATAAATACATTTTCGTCAGGTTAGATACTGATAATTAATCACTCTAACCCCTTTATCTAAACCTCTCTACATAACCGCTGGATTCACGCGTCCTCCATGTCTGTAGTTTTTTAACACTTTTCACTCGTGTTTGTAGTTCTAACCGAATCCTCGTCCAACGCGCGATGGGTTGTGGGCAATATTAGCCGTTATAGTGTGCATCGATCTGCACTTCGGATTCTGACCGGAAATAGTAGACCATCCGGGTATATTTGGAACACTCATTTCAACGATTTGGGACGTACTAATTCTATTTTCGAATGCTATTTAGGATGGATAGTATGCGAATTGGGACGCACCTACAGTTTGAATTTTCAACAAGATATAATGCACACAGATTTTGATGAGGTAAATCAGCATACTAATAATACACAGATATAGGGCAAGTCCATTTCCTTCAACACAGTCCTTCGTTCAGCTTCCATCTGGGGAAATACAGAAAACAATAATAAGAGGCTGAATTTCAGCTGTTTTAGCATAAATAAAATACACAAATAAATTACTAAGAATAACAGTATTAGGGGGTTATTCCAAAAACTAACAAACATACATATTAATAAATAAATAAATGACCTAAATTGTGTTTTCCTCTTCATCCTCACTGGTGTCTGGACTACTGAGGCCACTTTGATCTTCCTCTTCAACATGTAGAAGGACAGAGGCCTCAGGACCTAAGGCAGTCTTATACTGTTGGAGGACCACTTGGAACCTTTCTGACACCTCTGACAGTCTTCTTCTTAAGAGACAGCAAAGTCCCTCATTTCCCTTGTCTACGTCTCAAAATACAAAAGAGATTACATTAAAGACAAACTATGTTAAGATTATTCAATAAGGCCAAAGAACTAACCTATTAAAATCTACATAGCAGGATGGTTGCCATTTTTATGTGTATCGCTGACATGGGACCAGGCTAGCTTCTGTATAAAACGACTTGAGGCAACATGACGGCTCACTGAGATGACTTTATGGAGGGAGGCCCAAAGCAGCATATAAGCGTTTTGTGCCCATGTCTGATAGCTGTTTTAAGTTAACAGTTTTCTTCTTCACTACAGTTATGCTGAAGTAACACATTGTGTTAGTTCCTGACCATCAAGGTTTTCTATGTTGACTGGAGGAAATAATAATAAGATTAATCTTGATGTTATGCTAACCCCATGTAACATATCAGGACACAAATTACAATGGTCAAAATTCTTTTGTTCATTTACGCTTTCAAGTAACAGCCATAATACAACATAGGCTTGGGCGGTATTCGAATTTTGATACCGTCAAACCCCCTCCCAATTTTACCGGGGTATACGGTATTACCGTGACTAATTAAAAATGATGACATAATGGGCTCAGACGGCGTCACCAAACTGTTGGTTTGTGCCTACACAGTTCAGAAACTGAATGCCAGATCGGGCAAAAAAAAAAAAAAAAAAATCAAGCCGTGCACGTTGTGTCTGAGTCCGGTCGACGGCATTAACTGTTATTATGAGCCCGAGCCCACCATTATTCAACATAATACTGTGTGCGTGCAACAAGCAAGAAGTGCCTTTGTAATCCGGTGACGCGTGTCCATTTGATTTTTAATAAAACTTTTCTGTAAAGGTGGAAGTTGACGATCGCCATCTCTGTAGTGAGCGCGCATATAGAGAGAAATGCACATCATTGATTAATCAGACTATATTTCTTTTCGTTTTGAATTGTTTCGTTTAAAGAAATTGACGATCACCATCTCCATAGTGAACGATAGAGAGAAATGCACATCATGGATTACAGAGAGTAGGCTAGTCTATTTCTTTTCGGTTTGTATGGTTTCGTTTGCTGAAATTGATGATCACATCTCCGTATGAACGCGCCTAGAGAGAAATGCACATCATGGATTAAATAATCAGAGTGGCCTTTGTCTTTTCGTTTTGAGAAATTGACGATCGCCATCTCTGTGAACGCCATAGAGAGAAATGCACATCATGGATTAATCAGAGAGTAGGCTACCCTATATTTCTTTTCGTTTTGAATTGTTTTGTTTAAAGAAATTGACGATCGCCATCTCCAAGTTTCGGTTAAAGTGACCGCGGCATGCCATCGCCCATCATGTCATGATTATATTAAATATATAGGCAATTGGTTGATGAAAAATTTATTAAAATTAAGATAGAATTTATACAAAACGAAATTCGTTTTAAAGAGGCCTTTTACAAAACGAAATTTATTGAAGTGGTCAAATCGTCTGACTCCCGATGCATCCCATCTTATTTGTGCTGTTCACTTTTCATAATCAAGAAAGATGGAAAAAATAACATTATAATATTTTAACCAATACGAAACAACGCGCTTATTTAATGAACTCGAGAACAAAATGCATCCTGGCAGCAGTGAGTGGGTGGTAGTTTCGGAGATGCGACATTAGGTTAGAGGTGTTTACATCTCTCGCGGTCACCTTTTTATGGAACAATTTACAAATTGCCTCATCAGTATTTACCGCCTCTCCCTTCTCATTCGGTTGGAACCAGAAATATTGCCAAACTGCAACCACACATAAGCATTTTTTAGCCAATAAATAAATTATATATATTATAGGCTATATAAGTGCCGGTAATGACGGTATTGAAACTGATACCGGTGCTATTTTAAGATCCCGCGGTATCCGATATTACCGTAATACCGCCCAACCCTAATACAACATATCTGCACATCTTTCAAGCATCAATCTTTACAACCTTACTGACTTGTTACCATAGCTACAGTAACAATTGTAATCCCCATTTTATGTATATCCCAAAGGACCACGGCAAAGAGAGCCATAACCGTTCTACTCCATCCAAGTTCTGTGACTGATGTGTTTTTTTGTATGTTTTTTTTAAACACATTAGATGGACAGGGTTTTAATTAAACTTACCCTCCTCAGCCAACTTGTTCTTGAGAACCATTGCCAGGCTCTGCAACCACGTGCAGTGTTGTGCCATCTCCAACACCAAAACGCTTGTTTCCTCATGCAGTCGCCTTGTTAACATCACTTGGTCGTGCACTCGTTTCTTGATCGAAATATTTGCTAAGAATCAATAACAGTTACATGTATCCATGAGACAATCTTGCATAATCACTGCAAACATTGACTTTTTTTTAATCAAATCGATACATAAGAAAACTGAAAATACACCATTAAACTAAATTAATATTACAACACTCAATATGTAACATGCATGCCTTAGTTCAGTATACTCTATAAAGCAGAACTGTAAATAAATTCCTGTGAAGCATCTACAAACAGACATACCACTGCCATGAACCTCCCACGGCCATATTTGAGACACAGTACTCTCTCCAGTTAGGGAATGCTCCACCACAGCTACGTCAATGTTTGTTGCCGATTCTAGTACAAGATCATTGTATTTCTGTATCTCCTGAAGAAGGAGTTTTTTGTCTTCTGCCAGCTTCCTTCGAAGGCGATGGCGAAACTTGCTGCTGTCTAGAAAGACATGAAGTACAGAGGCAGAGGTTTTTGACAGAACTCTTCAACAATAAAAAAATTATAGCACCAAAAAATTGAAAAGCAAAGCTGCAGTTATTGAAAACATAATGAAATACAGTATGTGAAAATTATAATGTAGACTGACATGGGAAACAAATTGTCCAAGGTGTAACATTTAGGGGGGAATCTATTTGCATGATTTTCATGATTGCCTGAAAATAATAATTGTGCATTAATTAATTTAGAATTGGCAGTTTTTTATCTAAATACGTTCCCCTTCCACGGAGGCCTCTATGTTGCACCTCCATGTTCCTACAGTAGCCCACAACGGACAAACAAACACTAGATAGTACCTCTCACATTTTCTCGTCGGCTACCGTAGCTTGGAAAGATAGAGGTGAGGGAAGCTGGTTGCAATCGTCAAACCTCACTGATAGATGCCACTAATTCCTACCACTAAATCCTACAGACTGGTCATTTAAAGAACAGAATTCAACGATTGAGCTGAACTGTGCTACTACACTTATTTGCTAATTCCATGTTGGTGGAGTAGGATGCATACAGTAGCCTGAACTTATCAACCTATTATATTATATTATATAGTTATACCATTCTGACGGTAGAGGGTTCGCTTCCGGTGCCTCACACTAAGGTAGAGCCCCTCAATTGACTGCTGAAGTCCTCTGTGTGTGGTGCCTTGACTGGCACGAGATGTATCAGGTGTCTCTGTAGAAGATATAACGAAAGCAAATTCACTGTTAAAACAACACAGAACCGTTTCTCTGCTTGAATTTCATGTAAAACCTTTTAATCAAACTTATTTAAACTTTGTATGTGCACTTCCTGCAGGAAACTGGAATATACTAATAAACCTGACATCATAAATGTGGCATCACATTAGATGATGATCAACCTACTATTTTTTGCTGCTCTTTAATATCAAACATAAAATTTAGATTGTAGAAAGGGATGTTTGTTGTTTCTTTTATCTGGTCATGCTTACCACCAGCTGCCCATTCCTTTACATCAGATAGCCACTGTGACACCACTTCATCTGTGCAATCTAGCTCTGTTTTTAGGTCAGCTAGCCTTGCAGTCTCATCATGGAGTCTCTGACAAGTCTGATGAACAGTGTTATACAATAATAAGGATTAAAACTTGATTAACAACAGGCCAAGTAAACACAACAAAAGGACACACAAAACAATTAATATGAGACTTACCTTCACATATCTTGTGGAAAGTGCCTGATGTAAAGAGATATTTTTTTTCTCGTTCCACCCCATTGCATGCAACGTAAGCATGTCCACCCGTGCTGTTGAAAGCAAATAATGAGGTTATGATGATCAATCTAAAAATTTTTTACAAGAATATTGCAAACTCCGGTCACCTGCTTTGGACATATATTTGGTCGTCAGGGCACAACGTGAGAGGTAGCTGTTCACTTGCTCCACCTCCTCACCAGCGGTAGTCCCTGCTCCTTCCTGGTTCCTGCCACTCCAATTAATCTGTTAGTAAAGGGTGGAAGAAATTCAATTTAATTTTATTTATATAGCCCAATATCACAAACCACAATTTGCATCAAAGGGCATTACATTCCATGCAAGAAATGGTTATGCAAAAACACAAGATAACATAGTGTAGCTTAACTTATATTTAATATTATTAATGTGCTTGTAAATATTACAAATGTACATAAGATGCCAAAATATTATACACACCTCACACTTAGTAGCATGGGCTCGAGCATGCATTACACTGAGAAAGGGTTTCATAGTGGTCAGTTCCTGAAGAGCAGGAAGGACACTAGCAACTTTCTCCAGGTATGGCCAGTATTTGCATGCCACGTCCATTGCGAAGAATTGTGCCTTGGCTGGCATGAGCTCCTTCTGAAGGTACAGAGGGTAGGCAAATATCTCCCCCCTGTACATATTAAGGGCTTTCAAAAGGAACCCATGGCGACACACAGCAACCTCCATCCCCTCTTCATCCAATTTTGAAGCCCTCCTTGAAGTTTCCCTCGCTGCTGTCCACTGGGAGTCCCCACATGTGCCTCTTCCCTGTGTCTATGAAACACAAAACAAACACGACAAATCAAATAAAAGCAATGGTGTCATTCAATATATGGCATTTTGATTTTGTAATTGATATGCAGGAGTAATTGAAGTGGGGGTTACGTTTATTATTGTAACAACTATTTTGTCAACTTGCATTTTTCACTGCTTTCTGTATGGTGTCGACAAATCTAGACACCGCGCTGTCTTCAGCCACAAAGAGCCCCTCAAAAAAGCCAGGATCATCAGAGCTGAGGAAGAAAGAAAAATAGAAAATCCATTCATGAAATATATGAAGTAAGAAAATAAATCAATAAAAAGACTGGAAGAAAGATCACCTTCCGTTTCGGCGAAAGCGATATAGCTTTCTGTTTCCATCTGCTGAAACAGCCAACATTTCTGGTGTGCAGGCTGGGCAGGTGAAAGGAGCACTACAGCAGAGCTGGTCTTCCTCAAATGATGCATACGAAAGCTCTAAGAAGCTACGCTGCAGTGCATCGCCGTTGATAGATCCAGACTGGAAAATATATAGAATGAAATAGTATTTTGATATTGTCTGCTTATGGAATTTTTTTTATAAAATGGTAATAACATTTACACTTACTCTTCCTCCACACTTAGTGCGATGTTCCAGCAGCTTTGCGAAGGCTTGTCTGGAGAATCCCGGAGAGATGATCTTGAGTTCCTGAAAGGAGCTCAAGAGGTCCAGTGTATAAAGTGTGGAATTGGTGACGGAGGCTGGCCAATATCCACTTCTTAGGAGGTCTTTAAAGTCAGGGGTCCACTGCTGCTGGCATGTTTGACATTCATACAATGGCTGATGCAAGTCAAAACGCCCTTGGAACAAAAAAAAATAATTAAAAATATAATACACATTTACCACATACTTAATTTTACAACACTTAGTTCATTATGCACATTGTGAATGGTTAAGAGACATTGCGCAAGTTCCTATAATCCCACATTTATATTTTCAAATTCACTAAATTCCACACTGCTGTGTTGATTGGACATCATGCTGGAAAGATGCTAGGACAAAAAAAAAAAAAAAAACATCTGTCTTTGTTTCAGTTAATAACATTACCATGTGCTATTCCATATTTCTGTCACTTCTGCAATTGTAAGCACAATGCCACAGCAC